>NC_053165.1:139649445-139702445 GCF_016835505.1 Polypterus senegalus | reverse complement strand
GAAAATTCTGGGTGGACATTCCAGTAATTCCTAACCTAACATCATTCATATATGTACTTGATCCAGAAGTGAAGGGGATTAATAAACATTAGTGATAAGTGATCCCTATTGAATTTGGCTTCAGCTTTGCCAAAATTGTCAAAATGTTTGGAAATTGCAACAGATTCTCAGCAAAATGCAATTAAGTCAATGGAGAAGCTGAACCAGCTTTCAGTGGATTACGATGGTGTATCAGTCTTTCAAGTGTCCCTGAGGGCTGGAGAAACACCTGCCCCCTACGCTAGACAGATTATCGTGGCAAAATAGTGACCTGAGCTGTGAGGCCGCTATGTTAATTACTGTGACACCATGCCTCCCTGAGGTAAATAGAATGAAATATCAGAACAATAAAATGCATAAATTCCCTGTGGCCAAGCCAGCCACAGATTTGATAGCAGTTACTCAGCTCTGTCAAACTGGAAAGTATGGTCTATCTATCTATCTATCTATCTATCTATCTATCTTCCTTGGCACTTTTGCTTGTTCACTGTACAACACCAAAGAACGTGGATTCTTCACTCCTTCCTGTTTGCATCAACTGCACAGAACTCTGGGTAATACTATTGAAGGGGTAGACTAACATATCACACAGGTCACATACAAGTCCATACAAAAAGGACATTATCTATAGAACACTAATACACCGACACATTTCCAGTTTCCATATGCATGTGAATTTTGTATTTAAATGAATTCCCGATTCAAATGTATCTAATTTTTAGTGTTAACAGTAGAACAGTTCCTATTAAATCTATACTGAGAGAAGAACTTCTGTATACCCGTTGAACTGGCAAAATGCCCCACTACTTGGATCAGCGTTAAAAGCTTAGGGGGCTGTCCTGTCTATAATTGGCTGTTACAGCTCTGTGATATCACACTGGCCTTGCAAAGCATCATGGGGCAGAGGGAAAAAAAAGTTTGCCTAAGCTGGCCGCACGGTGAATATTCTAGGAAAATTTAGTAAACAAGGTCTCTGGTGAACTCATCAAATTCCTATGAGAAACTGTTTGGTGAATTTCACTAATCAACACTAAAGAAGACCTGTTCCAGCAGGTCCCACTATTCACTGGAGGCTTTGAAAGCCCCAGGGACACCATGACATTACATTCCGCCAAGACAACATAGCTAAAGAAGATATCACGATGAGTAGTGTTCAAGTCAAAGTAGGTTAAGGTTTGTAATGCACTGTTGAGGTCTCACATGAGCACTAAGTGCAGTTTTGGTGTCAGGGGTTCAAGAAAGGCATAGTGGCACTAGAAAAAGTCCAAAGAAGAGAATCTAGGCTGATTTCAGGAGAGATGGGTATGTGTTCTGAGGAACGATGGAAGGTGCTGTACCTATTCAGTTTAAGCAGAGATGAGATGACATGATGGAAGTGGTTAAAATTATAAAATGAACTAGTATAAAATTAATTAGTGGATTATGACTGTTAGTGAAACTGAGTTCAACAAAAACACATCAATTGGAAACTTGCAATATGCTTCTTATATGCCTACTTTGCCGATTAGGCTCTGTGGAAAAAAAGGAGCTCATCTGAGCAGGTGAATCACAAGGAGTTCCAACATGCAGAGGCTTTTCCATGAAGTGAGACACTCTCCTCTGTAGACATCTCAACATTTTAGTGTCCCAATATGAAAGGGGTGTGGCCTCTGGGGCACTGTGGGTGGAGTCCAGATGCACTCATGGGATAGCTTTCTGTAGAAAGAAAAAGAGAAAGCACAGTTAGCGCCCAATCTCATTCCAAGGTAGTATAGCATACTTTAGCAGAGTACAGAAGGTGATCTTCAGACGCCCATGCGTGACAACATGTTTTCTTCTTCTACATGCAAGAGAAGGAAAATAAGTAACATTTTAACAATCAGGAACAGTTGTTGATGTTGCTTGAAAAAGATTAAGAATGCAGGCTTTGTACAGGTCCAGGATGTTTGTTGTTAAAAAGTGGCCAATAGGCACAAGAGAACCATTTTTATCATTTACTGCCTAATAGGGGTTGGGTGGTCTGTGGGCCTTGGAACTAAGGTTATTATAGTTTGCCTTTTTATATTAGTTTTTATTTCTATATTTTTTCTGACCTTACTTGGAAATTCAGTTTAGTTTTAGTTTTCCTTCATTGTGTATTTTTAGTTTTAGTTTAGTTTTTATTTCACAAAGACATTTATATTTTATCTTTATATCTATTAGTTTCAGTTTTAGTTTTAGTAAATATGGCATGGAGCTCCTACGGAGTTCAGTTTTTTTGTCACAGTCATTCAGAACTGTAGATGAATATGAATTTAATGTTAGTGGAAGCATACATGGTTTACTATCTGGTTTTGTTTTTGTCTGATAAAAACAAGCATAATCAAAACTAGATACTGAATATGAACAATTTTACACAAATTTTTAAAATATTTTCTCATGAAAATCACCAGGGCTTAGGAAGAACAGGGCTCTTAGACTTGAATCAGTGTGAAAACATGTAGTGTCAAGGTTAGGGGAAGTGAGATTTGAACAGCCCAACATAAAGGTCACTACACCCATAATGAGCAGAGCAAGAGCAGGTAATAGGAGTCCGGACAGGCATAAAACGACAGAGACAGCATCTGAGATTAAGAACAATGTATACATGATCTAAATCTGTTTATCCAGAGCAGGATCACAGGAAACCGCAGGTTTGGATGTAAGGCCGGAAAAATCCCTGGTATGCAAAATGTATGATAAGGCTAATGTTAAGAACAAAAAGAATATGATATTTCAACTATCTATTTTGAGAGAGAGAGAAAAATATTGAAAAAGGGAGACAAATATTTTAAAATATAATTCTATTAATTAGAACATCAGGTATTCTGAGTTGTAAATATGAACTAAAAAAGATAAATTAATAAATATAGAATAAATACAAAAACCCATTCGTATATTTAGTTTTTCATCACTTGGCAGACTCTTTTCGTCTACCTACCTTTGTTTGTATCGCTTCATTGTTAAACAATGTTTTTAAAGCAAAAGTGATTGGCCAGAAACAATATGCTGATCTTGTATGATGACCTAGTCAGTCTCTCGATCAGTGCCATTTTATTTTCAAAAACCGGGAGTGGTCTCTCCCCGACTTTCTCGTATACTCAGATATGGGGATGGATATTTGAGGAGTAAACCGCAAGACAATGATTATATTTTTATATTATGTACATTCAACAACAAATCAAATTAATAATATATTGAACAATTATTATAAAAGTAAAGTTGAATAAATCGGACTTTGCATCTGCATGAATAAAAAAAATAAAAAAAATCGAGTATGTGTTCAGGTACAGTACCACTTCCGGTTGATGGATTTGGTCCAAAGGTTAATACAGATCTACAATTGTGGTGTAACAAACACATGCTGAATTTCATCCATCTATCTAGTTGCGTTTTTGAGTTAATGTGTTTACACACGCACACACACACAATTCCAAAAAACGGTATTTTTGGACTCTATAACGTCAAGATTTAGCAAAATATTGAGGTTGAATTTTTTCATGAATACTATACTGAGAAAGTAAAAATGATTTCTCCTGTGCGAAGTGGCTGGTGAATTGCTATTTACAAAAAGCAGTCACCTGAGAAATAAACTGAAACGTTACTCACTTGCGATTTTTCTGTCCATATGGTAAATGTTTTGTTGACCAGCACATTCTGATTTCAGCCGTTTGAATTACAACTTGATATACAACAAGCGCAAAGAAAGGTGGCGCGTAAATCGCTTTCTATTTCACACGCTATATGCACCCGCATTCAGTTCCCTCTGTCACAGCAAATGCTGTGTGAACCCCCACCCTCACTGGATGAATATGTGCAAGCAGCTCAAGTGAGATGACTTTCTGAGTTAAAACTTACAAGGGTTAAAGACAAGAATATTCATTCAAAAATGAAAACTAAAAATATTTTAGTAAATTATTATTTTATTTCAGTTAGTCTTTCCAGCTACTTTAATAGTTTCATTTAGTTTTAGTTTTTCATTTCGGTTGTGTTAATTATTTTATTTCAGTTTACGAAAATGTTTTTTAATAATAGTTGCAGTTTTGATTTTAGTTTTTTCATTAACTATAATAACCATGCTTGGAACCCAAGTGAAGTCAAGTCAAGTTGGGGAGCATACACTGGTACAGTTCATTGCCGCACCCACCACATGATGAAACAGCTCAGGATCCCGGTTAGAAACCCCCCCAGGCAAATACACTGTTTAGTCCCACCCTCCGGAAATTAACTTCTTTCTGTCTGCAGCCAGGTGTTATGTGGGCAACCCCTTGACCTGGTCCAGCCTCTCAGATCCCCAACAATGAGGATCCTGCGAGCCGGATCACCTTCGGGGAATCACATCACATGATCGTAGTTCCGTAATTGACGCTCCCTCACACTGCAGGTAATGTGCCTCATTTGGGACTCCATGAGCATCCACTCATTAGATAAAAAGTCAAACCAGTGGTACCCAAGGTTTCTCCAAAGAGATGCAGTACTGAAGGAGTCCAGTCTTCATCTCAGGTCACTAGGTAGCGTTCATATCTCACAACCATTTAGCAAGACAGGAAGCACCAGGACTCTAAATACTTGCACCTTCATCCTTTTGCAGAGATATCGGGAGTGCCACACACCTTTTTCCAGTTTTTCTTCACACAGAAAACAATAGACACATGCTATAAATTTTCAGATAGTTACGTAGAGAGTAGGACTCCCAAACTCAATGTGACATTATTTTGGAGAAATTGGGTGGTTAGGATTGGTGAGCTTGATTGGGCGGAATGGCCTCTCATTGTCAAAATCTTTCTAATGTTTCTAATAGTTGGTGAAAGGAAAGACAAAGAGCAAGGGGCTCTCTAAAGGAATCTCCATAAAATAACATCTGCAAAGGCTTTGGGACTTGACACTACTAAATAAAGTCTGTTCCAGCATGGCTATGAGTACCCATTTCTCATGTTGTGAGGCGTTGTGTCTGGCCAGGTGCTGACTAACGGAGTTACTCAAGTTACACAGTAAGTACATGGAAACAATGCCAGTTATTGGACAGGTACAGTAATTACTTTTGAAGTATACTAGAATAAGAGGAACTTAATGTAAAGTGTTGCCAACCATTCTTTTTGACATACTGTTGGCTTCTGTGACTTATTAGGGTGGCACGGAGGTTGCCATGTCACAATATATTACATATAACAAATAGATGTAAGCATTCATTCATAAAAGCTCTTATTTTCATTCATTTGTGGTCTGACCACTTCTTAAATTTGAATGAGTAGTGGTTGGAAGGCCTGGGGGCATTTTTACTCATACATCAGCCAGGTCAGCTACACCCGAAGAAATGCAGAGGCTTTATAGGAAAATATGGGTTAGAATGCTGGAGGCAATTTCATTCAGAGTGTTTTAGACACCTGCACTAGTTTGCCAGTGGGAAATGTTACAAGTAAAATTTTAGAGACCATCAAAAGCCATTAGGACATTGTGTTCGATGGAGAAGGAGGAAAAAAAAAATAGAATTTCACGAAAAGTTCCTTCAAATCTGCAGGTGGCAGCTGACCAGGAGTTAGCCAATCCAATTCTAAGAAAATTTTATGGCGTGAATAGTATTAAAGAAGTTCCATGCTGGGTGAATTTTTTTACATATATGCCACATGGCATCTGTTTTGTTAAACACATTGCATTGATTATTGGTCCAAAGGTTCTGGCATTCAGTGGCTCCTTTTGAAATGTTTCTTATCTCTGATGAGTTGAACTAGTAATAAGAAGGCTGCAGCAGGATTAATTACACTCTGCCAGGACCGGACGACTAATGCTCAGACCCCAGGGAATAGCGGGTATTTACTAGTATTACATACTTCCAGTGTACAGCACAGTCATTAGCAGTCTGAAGACGTCCTTTTGAATGGCAAAAGGCAAGTGATTTACAAGAAATGATGAGTAATACTGTTTGTGCTAAAGGAGATGTGAATCAGCTCTTCACAAGCTAAGGAAGAGAGGTAGTAAGGTAGATATGCAGAAAAGTAATCCTCTTAGATATTTGTTGTTTTCAACATGAGTCATTATGTAAATGTGACCCTCACTGGACTGGCAAATTTTCCACTATTGATTTCCACTTTGTCTCCAGTTTGGCTGAAGTGAGCACCAGCATCTTCTTAATCCTGATCTGCAGAAATCTACAGATGATTTAAACAGTGGCATACTAACATGCTTTTCTTTCTCACAGTTACTGGAATCAGGGTACAGATTCAACTTAGAGTTATTATCTTTGCCCTGTGTCTGCGTTGTTTGTGTTTGGGTATCTCAGTTTCCTCACACATTTTCAAAACATGCAAACTAGGATCAGGGACGTGCGGTCAGGGAAGGCAGGTGAGGCTTGTCATGAAGAGTAAAAAAACTAATCATGATAACATAAAATAAATTTGTCCACTGGTCTGTGCTATAAATTTGTTTTCTGTATGATTCCAATAATTTTGATCATTTTTATAATCAAAATGGCTGAATTGGCTCATTTCCTGTTCAAATACAGGGGAGAAACATGAGGTGCATCAGCGACGAGCCAAGCCTTTCCTCAGACTGTGCTCTCCCTCACACACTGGGTTGATGCCTGCAATTGGCACATGCCTGTTGCTGTCTCTCTGTATGTCGCCAATATAATGTTAGTTTATTATACAGCCTGACTTTCCACAGTCTGGCTAATATCTTTAATAAATGTGTGTGACATATTTAGTCTTGCTATAGAGACATAAAACCGCAGTGAAAAGGCACAAGGTGAGGCAGACAGTACCATGCCGCACTGAAGGGGGCACATGTGAGCCCAACTGCTCGTTGCTGCTGTTCTTCTATGCAGAGGCTCTGGGTGCCAATAAGTTAGAGATATCAGAAAGTCAAGTGCACTGCTGTGGTCTGTTTATTTTTATTTTTTGTTCCGAAGGACAGCCAAAATGGAAGATTAAGATTTTTAAAACTAAAGGAAAATATGGAGGACTTTCACAAGAAAGTGGCAGAGATTTTCGTGGAGAAGGATAGGTGCATGGACTTCATTTACAAATAAAGGTAAGACCATAAACGGTTTTCAATTTTATAAAAAATGGGATCAGACTAAGAAAAAAAATCCAATATTTAAAAACTAAAATTTTTCCTTAAATAAAATATTCTTTTGTTTTCCTTGTTATCCTTGTGTTGAACAGTCTGTAGTAAAATTGATTAAAGCATCAGAATTACAAAGCTTTTAAAAACAACTAAATATTTCAATTAAGGTTTTTTTTTGTACACCATTCAATACTTTCATTTGTATTGAATGAATATGAATTGTGGAATTGCAACGGCAAATTTACAACACATGGAGGGTGCAGAGCAAATGTCCTCTTTCCACTCTTTCTCACCACTATAAATGTGACGTTATTTCTTAGCCAAATATATCCCTTACCTTTGTGCATGTAAAGAATGCTGGTTAGATATGAAACATAACCAGTAGCCAATGTACATGCTGCCAATTGAATAGTGAATAAGCAACTCTTTCAGGTTCATATATTTGTAAATCTGACTGTGAAGGAGGCAGTGCCTCACCAGCCATGAACCTCAACAGTTTATGTTTCTAAATTATCAAAGTGTGGGTTGAAGTGTGAAAGTGCACTTTGACAAGCATATTACTAAGACTCCATTCTTTCACTTCAGAAACATTGTTGAATGTCGTATATGACTGCAAAATGCTGAGGAGGTAATATATTCTTTTGTCTTCAGCTGTTTGGGTTATTGTAAAGCATTCCTGTCAGGAATACCTAAAAAGGCATAACTTGAAACACAGCAGCAAGAATCTTCACTAGAAAAAGAAAATCTGGGGATATTTAACCAGTCTTAGCAATGTTACACTGGCTGCCAGTGTACTTTAGGGTTGATTTTAAAATACATTTAACCTAAGTAAATAATAATATCATAATACCCTCTGTACATCTTTTTAAAATGTTCAGCTTTGGTTGATGTTGTCTATCCACTTTGTACACAAGCCCGTTGAGTTTGGTGAAATGTTCAGGAATTTTGGTGAACCTGGCAAAATGGCTTGAACTCTGAAGGAAAAACTAAACAATTTTTTTGTGATCAAAAAGTTTTCAAGTTCAATAAGCAAAAAAAATTAGAAATCGCAGAAAAGCAAATTGTAACCATAGAAGAGAATACCCCACCCACTTTATTTAGGGTTCCATATGTGAATAAAACTACTAAGACCATTAAGAGAGGCCAGACAGACATAATGAGGAGAAAAAGGAATACAAAAAAGAAAAAAGCAAGGATTAAGATTAGTGACGTGGCACAGACCCTTCACCAACCAGCTCAGAACCAAATGAGCAATGGCTTGCCACTTCTTTAGATTAAAGCCAAATGGTCCATTGATCGTCTCAGCTGAAAGTTCAAGTTATTTTAGACTAAAGAAACAGGATTTCCAGAAGTTTGCAGAGAGTGAATCAGGAGATTTCCGGTGACAGGTTAAAATTAGTTTAGCAGAGGTGGTACCAAGGTTGAATAACCTCTGCTGGATAGAACCTGAACTAGTTTTGAATAGATTATAATGGTGCAATGGTCTTTAAAGTGTTCGTGAGGGCTAAAAAAGCACCTATCAACTATGCTGAAATGATTATTGTGGCCAAAAAGGAGACTTGGGGCATCATGCATAACTCTGTGCGTAGAATTCACACTAAAACATGGAGTACGGAAAAAGTGGAAATGTGTGTACACACAAAAAAATTCAGTATGCACAAAACTGCACATAAGCCCACTTCCATGCACTTCTGCTCCATAAATCCCGGTCAGCGTGAAAAGTAATGCACGCGCACGTGCCTTCCTCCCAGAATTAAGCCCCTTTGAATATGCAAATCAATATAAATAGTCTGTTACGTTCAACGCTTTTTAAAAAGACAATGGTAAAAGCACAGAAAAAACAAAGAAACTTCAGCATACTATTTTTCGGCTTAAGCAGTGTTATAAGCCACAAAAATATAATGATGGAGAGATACAATGTGGCAGAGACACCCGAAAGTTCATGTTCAGAAAATAGCACAGTCCCTGAAATAAAAGTAAATATCATTGATAGATATATTTAAATGCAGCAAGAACACAACACAGAACAGTTACAACACTCCAGGGGCCTCATGCATAATGCCGTGCATAGAATTCGCACTATAACATGACATAAGCACAAAAGCCGAAATGTGCTTACGCACAGAAAAATCCAGATGCAGGAATCTGTGCGTTCGCCCACTTCTGCATTCTTCCACTACATAAATCCCGATCAGCGTGAAAAGTATCGCTCGTGCACACGCTTGCTGTCCGCCCCATCTCCTCCCAGAATTACGCCTCTTTGAATATGCAAATCAATATAAATAACTTGTAGCCTTTAAGCTCAGTGTTCTGTGAAAAGACAATGGCAAAAGCAAGAGGGAAAATGGAACAATTTCACCGAATATCAAGTGGAGGCAAAGGAAAAATATACTATTTGTTGGTTTAAACAGTGGAATAAACAACAAAAGGAAGCTGATCGACTGACATAGCGTGTCGGAGAAACTCGAAAGCTCAAGTTCACAAAATCGCAGAGTGCCCAAAATAAAAAAGAAGTTGTCACGTATCAAAGTCGCCGTGAAAAGGCGAGTTGTAGCCCACCGTCTGAGTGTCATATGAACGCTTATTAGGGTACAGAGAAAAAAAAGGCACATAGTGGGGAAAAAGCACGAAATGTCAACTTCAGTCTCGAAATTTCCACTTTAATTACGTAGTTTATTTTGTCATTAAAGTAAAACATCATAAACTTAATCTTAAAATCATTTAATTAACCAGTTTCTCAAATCACATCGTAATTAAAGTAGCACGTTAAATGCTTTGTTTTGTATTTGATCTTTTACTCTATGTGTGTGAATCACTACGTGCTTCTGCTTTCTCTTTCTCCGACAGGACACAGAATCCATTACATTTGTGATATTACAGCTCTGTGAATAATTAAAATACTGAGATGTATACGTGATATATTTATCTTGATGATAGGAGTTAAAGCATATTATTAAACAGGGGAACACGGTGCATGATTGTGCGCGACTTTCGATGAAATTACTGTAGCAGTACTGTCTCTTTCAAACGTACTAACCTCCAATTCCTGTGCTTACTTTTCTTTCTCCACAAACCTTATCGCCACACAATCAGCTCTGTAATAGACGTTAAGCCATCTGTAAGCTTACAACGACAATTCTTGAAAACTTTTAAGAAACATTGAAATATCTTTGTAGTATATGTTTAATTATTCTATCCATTGTAAAAGGAAGCAACTCGACACACGTAGAAAAAGGTTTGGGGCAGCCACCTGAATAATATTCCTAGCTGCAAAGGATTCTTTTAAGTTCAGTTAATGATGCTGATAGTACGGAGTCCAAAACTGAACTGGTGAAGGCTTGAAAAGATGGCGGTTTTAAATGGTCAGACAGGAAGTGATGTATGTTAAATGGAAGTGATGTAGATTGACCGGAAGTGATGTTTCTCTGACATCAGCCTGGGAGCTGGGACCGGAAGTGACAATCTTCTGGGCGCCGGAACTGAAAGTGACGTTCTTCTGGGCACCGGAACTGGAAATGACGTTCTTGATTCAGATAGGTTTTTCCACGGCTGGTCTGTAGAGATAGCAGGAGAAGGTTTAATGCACCCCACCCTCCCCTGGCCTGGCGTGGCGTGGAATTACCATTACTTGGTCCACACAACATCCTCCTATTTGCACGTGTGTGACACCATCTATCCTTCCAGTGTCGCGTCAGCCCCAGAAAGAATACAGCACAAGGTAGGATCAATCCGTGAACTAGCTAGCGATGTGGAACCGTGTCCTCACATGTTTAATTATTAACAATACAGATTATTTAAATGAAGTTACAGTTTTATCTATATAATATAATCAACATATTTTGCTGCATTTCATCTTAAAAATGATATCGGTGCATCATATGTAAATACGCGCTTTATAAAGTGGCGCAGATTGTGCAATATTATTACTGTAGTGCAAGTTTACAGTGAGGTGATTGTACTTATAAGTACAAACAGTTCTACAAGGAGCACTTGATGGACTGATTGACTGTGTTTAAAGTTCTTGGGATGAAACTGTTTCTGAACCGCATGGTCCGTACGGGAAATGTTTTGAAACGTTTTGCCGTGGCTGAGGCAGGGTGTGCTTGATGCTGTATACCGATAATTCTCTTTCCGATCAGCTGCTGCTGTGATTCCCCACTCAGATACAGTGATATAAATACTCTGAGTGGTGCAGTGAGAGTAATATGGAAAAATATGATCCAATGTGGCAACCCCTAACGGGAGCAGCTGAAAGAAGAAAGAAAAGGTGCAGTGAGAGTAACAACGCTAAAGCAGTTATGGTATTTGGAATACTATGGCTATTCCCTGGACCATTATATTGTTACAAGTTAAGTACAATCAGATGCGTTACACTAATAAACAATATGCGTTTAGTTTCAGTGTATTTATAAAGCCGCATCAGGAAAATAAGGAGTAACCACACAGAAACAGTAGCACTGCTTTGATGCTGGGTGCCGCCAGTCTGCAAAACCGAGCAGAGAATTTGCATACGACAAGGTATGAGGTACCGTGGAAAAGTGCGTGGCTTTACGCCAAGTGTAGGTTTTATACATCGTGATTTGAACATGGAAAAGTTCGTATGCAACATTTTTGTGTGTACGCACCATTTATGAATGAGGCCCCAGCTCTCCCAGAACAAACTAGAAATCCAGTCTTAACCGACACTAGATAGTGTAGATAACAAGTAAATAAAAATGTGAAGATGCCCATACGCAAACTGCAAGACGTGATAGATTCATAAAAGGGTTAAAAAGGTGCCAGTAATATTGCATTCCTGTTTAATGGTTATTTATAGACAGAACATTCCAGAGGTGCCAGTGAAGTGAGTGGGTGTTTACTGCTTATTGTTATTGTGTTGTAATAATTAAGACAGCCTCTGATGACAATCAATCCGTCTATTAATTAGTCTTTGTTTGACAGAGCATCCTTCACAGTGAGCATTACGCAAACTCTTTTACAATTTATTTAGCATTACAGCAATACATTCCTTGTTATTTAGCTACTATTTTAAAATATATATATATCATCAGTGTCATCCTTTAGATACACAATGTAACTAATTGTAATAATCGTTCTGAAAAACACCCACCTACCCATATTTTGATTCTAGTGTAGGAATTGATACCAGTTGACCACTGGGCAGTCTCTTGCACAAACCCTATCACTGCTAATTCATAGCCAATGGTTAACTGTGTCTGTGAGTGGCGAGAAGAAAACTGAGCCACTGAAAGAAACATGTGTGGGCAAAGGGAGGGCTCACAATTTCCACCATGAAAACACTAAGATTTAAATTAAACCAGGGCTGGCACTGCAAAGTAAGAAATGTCCGCTAGATACACCAACATGCAGAAAACATTGTGTGTGGTTATAAATACTGGCTGTGTGGCAGCTTGCTGGGTAAGATGCTGGACCTGAAGCCACAAAATTCAATCTGCACTCTGACTGGCCATGTGGTAATAAGTGTATCATTTATCCCACCTGTTCTTTATATATGGAAACAGTACTGGAGGTCCTAAACTCTTTCTCAACCACTAAGATATGTCGTTGAACAGCATCTGGTGATGCCACCCCTGGGTGTTATCAAATCTCAGTCCAGACTCTTTTCATGCATATCTCCCTGCTAGTGGAACAAGCAGCCCATCTCCCTCCATTTGAAATTCTGACTCCATTAAAGTGTTTATGAAGCGTTTCAAGACTCTCTTGTTGGGTGAATTTCTGTCCTACTCATATTAGCTGATAGGTTTTGTAATTTAGGTATGCCATATTTATGTCTGAGATCACCAACAATTAGAAGGTTCATGAGGTCCTTATTATTACATGTACAGAGTGTAGTGAAATCCTTCCTTGTATATGCTAATCAAAATGCAACATGTCACCACTGTCTGGCACTATTATGGCCCTTCTAAGCACTAAATTATCCCAGCTAGTCCATCTTTTCAACACATCATCTCAGTTCAGCCTGGCTTATTATTGCTACGTCTGTGTCCAGCCTTGTGGTGGTGATCGATAACCAACTGCCCTTCAAGGACAATGTTACTATATTCTCCCAGTGTTGCTATACAACATCTGCAAGATCAGACTGTATCTGACAGAGTATGCCGCACACCTCCTGGTCCAGGCTTTGGTTCTGTCATGTCTGGACTACTGCAATTCTCTGATGGTGAGAGTAGCATCATTTGTCACCAAGACACTGCAGATGATTTGGAACACAGCGGCACCTCTAGTGTTCAATCAGCCAAGCTGGATGCCTGTCAGTCCTCAATAAATTAGCAACATGTATGTAGGTATTATGTTCAAATCCTTAATGATTGCTTACAGATTAGTCAATGGGTCAGCACCTCTATATGGAGACACTTGGGCGATCTTCTGCTCCTTCTTGTCCACTCAAGTCTGCCATTGAATGGTGTCTGGTGGTACCACCTCTGCAAGATTTCAAATCTCAATCCAAACTCTTTTCGTGTGTAGGTCTTAACTAGTGGTTCAAGCTCCCCACCTCTGTTTAATCTTCTGACTCTCGTAATGTGTTTAGGAAGCTTTTGAATTCTCTCTTGTTTGGTAAATTTCTTTCTAACTGATAATAGATTTTGCAAACTGGGAATTGTAAGTCGTTGGTATTTCTACACTGAGCTCTTCACTTGTGATGATCAATTTGGAAGCCTTGTGCTCTACCACTTGTTCCCAAACAGTTCCCTAGACTGAAATGGTGAGGCAGCCTTCTGCTGTTATTCACCTAAAATCTGGTATAGTTTACTGATAGAAATTCACCAGGCTAATACGATGGAGCACTTTACAAAACTGGTAAAAACTCATTATTTTAACATGGCTTTCTTATAGCTTCATTTCAGTGTAACCCTGATATTCATTATATGCATTTAATTATCATTTTTATCATGGCTCCGCAATCCATACTAACCCCTACTTTCTCTACTGTTCTTTTTCCGGTTTTCTATGGTGACGATCTGTGCCACCACCGCCTGATCAAAGCACCGTGCAGTCCTTACATTAATGTAATAGAAGGCCGGAGGTCCACATGATCATCATCGTCTAATTCTTCCATGTGAAGCCTGAAAACCATGAGGACTGATTGAGATAATTTATGTTAGGTAGAATGTCCGGAGAGGGCTGGGTGGTCTTGCGGCCTCAGAACCCCTGCAGATTTTTTTTTTTTTTGTCTCCAGCCCTCTGGGGTTTCTTTTTGTTTTTTCTGTCCTCCCTGGCCATCAGACCTTACTTTATTCTTTGATAATTATACTGCCTAGTTTTATTTTTATAAAGCACTTTGAGCTACATCATTTGTATGAAAATGTGCTATATAAATAAATGTTGTTGTTTTTGTTGTTGTTTACTCGATTATGTTGACCCCTTTTGTAAGTGACTTTGGATAAAAGCAAATAGTATGCAAATAAAAGTGTACGTAAATTGTAAAAGGCGCTATATAGCGCCCGACCCGGCACAGACCACGCAGAGGCAACGTGTACAAAACACACAGGCTTTTATTTTTCTTCAGCTGTGTGACACGTCTTCCCCGTGCCACACAGCCCAAACACAGTCTCACAAGCACAAAGCACACAAAACTCACTTCTCCACCTTCTCTTCCACCACTCCTGCGCAAGCGTAGTCCTCCTCCTCCCAACCCTGGCTCTCTGAGTGGTGGTGGCTGGGGCCTTTTATAGCCCACCCGGAAGCATTCCAGGTGATTAACCACCTGGTCCTAATTGAACTTCGGGTGGGGCTGAAAACTCGTCCAGCCAGGCTGTGGGAAGCAGGCAGCTCCCCCTAGCGGCCATGCTGGGCCCCAACCAAGCTGTGGAGGACTCCATCTCCCATGGAGCCCTGCGGGCGGTTGGGGAATCATCGTCGGCCAGGGAGGCTGCCACCAAGCGTCCCGGGGGAGGTATTGGACTGCCCATGGCGACTCCCCCGGAACAGAAGCAGCAGGGGCGTCCCTGCCGGGCATGGGACCCGGCTGTCCGTCACACTTCCCCACCCTCAGATGAGGCTTGTGGGGCTCATCAGCCTGCCCCGCGAGGGCCGGTCCTCTCCAGGACAGGGAGTCGGCATCCTTGGCTTCATGGCTGCGCCCTGTAAAAACATAATGAACAGGTCTGGGGGGCTGCCCGGCGTCCCTGCCACTCGGACGTCCTCCTTGGACAACCCCTCCAGACATGACCAGCGTGACCACAGGAATAACACAACCGACCCCCTCCAGCTCGACCCTTGCGGGAACGGAAGCAGGCAGGAAACTCCTGCCCCTTTGCCCACTCCGGGGAGGGCTTGTGAGGTGTTCGCCCCTCCGCAGTGTAGCCCTCCCGTACTGTCGCACTGACGGGCTTACGCTGCACCTTGTCAGGAGTCCCGACCTCTTTGTCCGGGTCCTCCTCTTCCTCTGGGGTGCAGTGCCGGTCTGGGTCCCCTTATGGGAAGAAGGGAGACCCTGTGCCGCCTGCACCCCTTTAGACGACCGCGAGACCGGTGCAGGCAGAGGGGCGGGGTTGTTTGGCAGCCAACATCCCCCAGCTGCCTCTCCACACGTTCCTCTGCCACCGTATCGGTCCACACGGCGGCGTCTTGTGTAGTGGGCGGGGCGACCTGGCAAGCAGCACTGATCATATCCGCAGCCGTTGCGCTCCGCCCCCTTTCCTCTACGGCCCAGGCTTCACCTACCTGAACCGCTGTGTCCTGCAGGCAGGAGGTTGGCGCCCCGTCTCTCCAGCCATTTAACAACGGCCGCCATCGGGGCGCCGATCTTCCTGTCCAAGTCCTCCTTCGTCTCCTGCAGGACCTGAAAAACCTTAACTAAGGACTGCAGAGGAAGGAGAACATGTTTCAACTCCTCTACAGCCCAAGAAAAGTTAATGCGTTGGTCGGCGCTGGACTTGAAGTCCCCTTGTTTCCTCCCACCGACCGCGAGCCAACAAGACCCTGCGGACCCTCCGCAGGTCCGTTTGGGAGTCCGAGAGGCTCGGGAGAAGGTCCGTCACCCCGCCTGCGAACTGTCCTCGGCGGGCGGCTGACACACTCCCCTTTACCTGTTTGGAGAGGAGCTCCTGCTCCTCTAGCTGAGTCACCGCATCGGGAAACTCCTCCGGGTTCTCCTCCTCCGGCTGACTGGCGGCCCAAAGGAAGACACAGCCCAGCCTCGCTCTCCCGTCGCTCTCTCCGCCGTCACGCCACAAACAGACGCCATCTGCCCACCAACAGGTGGTTCGTCCCTCGGGTCCAGGAGGTAGGCTGGCGCAAGCGGAAAACCCTTCCGTGGCTCTTCCCTCTTGAGCCCGTCACCTACCTCCGGTTGTGACCCGTGGAGCGGGCGGCATGCCGGCGTCTGGAGGCTGGCTTCTGTGTCCGCCCGGCTTTTTTTCCCCATGGCGCGGTGCCTGTAGGTGGTTTTGCGGCCTCAGTTGCGCTGTGCTGTGCTGTGCTGCGCTGGCTGGCTTGCTTGCAGCTGCGAGCGCGTTCTCTCAGCGCTGTGCTGCGCGTGTCCGCCGGCAAGTCGTGCAGCGCGTGCCTCGCGCGGCCTCGGTGGCGCTCGTCGGGGGCGTGCCCTGCTGCAGTCAAAGGCGCTCTCAGCGCTGTACTCACAATAGAGCACGCTCTCTGCCTCGGGAGCGCGCTTCGGCACTGCGATGCGGTGTGCGCTCCTGCGCTGAGCTACGTGCCCCAGGTGTTGTGCGGGCCGTTACACACAATTTTATGCAGGTCCCGGTCCAAATGGGCGGCCGGAATCCTGCCGACTACGCCAGATGTAAAAGGCGCTATATAGCGCCCGACCCGGCACAGACCACGCAGAGGCAACGTGTACAAAACACACAGGCTTTTATTTTTCTTCAGATGTGTGACACGTCTTCCCGTGCCACACAGCCCAAACACAGTCTCACAAGCACAAAGCACACAAAACTCACTTCTCCACCTTCTCTTCCACCACTCCTGCGCAAGCGTAGTCCTCCTCCTCCCAACCCTGGCTCTCTGAGTGGTGGTGGCTGGGGCCTTTTATAGCCCACCCGGAAGCATTCCAGGTGATTAACCACCTGGTCCTAATTGAACTTCCGGGTGGGGCTGAAAACTCGTCCAGCCAGGCTGTGGGAAGCAGGCAGCTCCCCCTAGCGGCCATGCTGGGCCCCAACCAAGCTGTGGAGGACTCCATCTCCCATGGAGCCCTGCGGGTGGTTGGGGAATCATCGTCGGCCAGGGAGGCTGCCACCAAGCGTCCCGGGGGAGGTATTGGACTGCCCATGGCGACTCCCCCGGAACAGAAGCAGCAGGGGCGTCCCTGCCGGGCATGGGACCCGGCTGTCCGTCACAAAATGTACCAGATATATCGTGAACAAATTTCACTATAGCTTACTATTTTTTAGAACAATGACTGCTTAGCTAGGAACATCACTAAACTAAAAGGAAAATATAACATCTGATTACAGTACTGAACAATCTTTTTGCATGTTGCACTAGTGCTTGACAAAACCATCCATTCATTCATTTTTGAGTTCACTTAATAAGAACGTAAGGCAGCAACAGGACTTTGCACCACATTAACCCAAACTAGGCCAGTTTAGAGTCACCAGTCAACCTAGCTACCTGTACTGCATGTGGAAGAAAACCCATGAGAACATTTAAACTCTGCAGAGATTGTAAGTAGGCCATGATTCAAGTCTTGGTCTCTAAGGCGGTGAAGCAGAACTGCACATTTCTGTGCCTCTTAATAAGGCAAGTTAGAACATTTATAGAAAAAAATACCTAGTGTGGGTGCCCGTGTACAGTGCGTCCTGAAAGTATTCACAGCGCATCACTTTTTCCACATTTTGTTATGTTACAGCCTTTTTCCAAAATGGATTAAATTCATTTTTTTCCTCAGAATTCTACACACAACACCCCATAATGACAACATGAAAAAGGTTTACTTTTTGACAAAGTGAGAAATCACATGTACATAAGTATTCACAGCCTTTGCCATGAAGCTCAAAATTGAGCTTAAGTGCATCCTGTTTCCACTGATCATCCTTGAGATGTTTCTGTAGCTTAATTGGAGTCCACCTGTGGTAAATTCAGTTGACTGGACATGATTTGTAAAGGTACACACCTGTCTATAGAAGGTCCCACAGTTGACAGATCATGTCAGAGCACAAACCAAGCATGAAGTCAAAGGAATTGTCTGTAGACCTCCGAGACAGGATTGTCTTGAGGCACAAATCTGGGGAAGGTTACAGAAAAATTTCTGCTGCACTTTGAAGGTCTCAATGAGCACAGTGACCTCCATCATCAGTAAGTGAAAGAAGTTCGAAACCACCAGGACTCTTCCTAGAGTTGGCCGGCCATCTAAACTGAGCGATCGGGGGAGAAGGGCCTTAGTCAGGGAGGTGACCAAGAACCCGATGGTCACTCTGTCAGAGCTCCAGAGGTCCTCTGTGGAGAGAGGAGAACCTTCCAGGTAAGGACAGCCATCTCTGCAGCAATCCACCAATCAGGCCTGTATGGTAGAGTGGCCAGACGGAAGTCACTCCTTAGTAAAAGGCACATGGCAGCCCGCCTGGTGTTTGCCAAAAGGCACCTAAAGGACTCTCAGACCATGAGAAACAAAATTCTCTGGTCTGATGAGACAAAGATTGAACTCTTTGGTGTGAATGCCAGGCATCACGTTTGGAGGAAAGCAGGCACCGCTCATCACCAGGCCAATACCATCCCTACAGTGAAGCATGGTGGTGGCAGCATCATGCTGTGGGGATGTTTTTCAGTGGCAGGAACTGGGAGACTAGTCAGGATAAAGGAAAAGATGACTGCAGCAATGTACGGAGACATTGTGGATGTAAACCTGCTCCAGAGTGCTCTTGACCTCAGACTGGAGCACCGGTTCATCTTTCAGCAGGACAACGACCCTAAGCACACGGCCAAGATATCAAAGGAGTGGCTTCAGGAAAACTCTGTGAATGTCCTTGAGTGGCCCAGCCAGAGCTCAGACTTGAATCCGATTGAACATCTCTGGAGAGATCTTAAAATGGCTGTGCACCGACGCTTCCCATCCAACCTGATGGAGCTTGAGAGGTGCTGCAAAGAGGAATGGGGGAAACTGGCCAAGGATAGGTGTGCCAAGCTTGTGGCATCATATTCAAAAATACTTGAGGCTGTAATTGCTGCCAAAGGTGCATCAACAAAGTATTGAGCAAAGGCTGTGAATACTTATGTACATGTGATTTCTCCGTTTTTTTATTTTTAATAAATTTGCAAAAACCTCAAGTAAACGTTTTTCACATTGTCATTATGGGGTGTTGTGTATAGAATTCTGAGGAAAAAAATTTATTTAATCCATTTTGGAATAAGGCTGTAACATAACAAAATGTAGAAAAGGTGATGCACTGTGAATACTTTCCGGATCCACTGTATGTACATGATGTATGGTTTAATTTATTTTTTGTCATTGCTTTATAGCTAGAAATGTCTCTATGCAGTCTGACCCAGTATGAAAAAAATAAACTGAGTTGAATTATGTTAATTAGTAAAATCATACGCTACTGGAAAGCAGAAAGGACAAACTGACAGAAGCCATTGAACCAGACTCACTGTTTAAAATGAAGTATTCTTCATTCGGGAATGTGGATATCAGAATGTAAACAAACATGGACATTTGGTTTGGATCAAAAAGAGAACACATCAAAACTCCTCCTAATTAAAATGGCATTTAGCAGGACATGGCAGTGAGGAAATCTAATTGGTAGAGACACATCAAGGTGCAACGCTTTGGGAAAGTCTACTGGGATTTATCAATCCATGCAGATGCTGGCAAAATTGATTAATCCACATCTGTACCACGGTGGCAGACTGATGTGCAAGTCCTTCCCAGGTCTGGCAAGTCTAATTTGGTCTAACAAGTGCAATTTAACATCTGCTCTGAGACCAAACCTACGTGAAAATCAGGAGAACATTATTAGGCTGCAAGGTACATGACAACAGCAGGGCCCAAAATAAAATATGGGCTAAAAGACACGACTCTGATTTAATGTAATATTCTAGGAATGATGTTTGTGTAGAGGTGACATATTACAGTTCTACATTGAAAGTTGTGATTATTTCATTTGATTTTTACATATTTTTTACTTATGTAAATTTTTTTAATTGTTTTTACACTATAACTAATTAAAGATGAACATTTTATTTTAATTATAATTTGTTTGAATTTAGTATTTTGCAGTATTAAAATCTCTCTTTAAAGAAAAACAGGTACTTTCTTAACTTATCTTATTAACTACAATGAATACGGTTGGTTCATATTTGGGAACCAGAAAAGTCAAGACCAGTGAATCTCTCTTCACCAACAGATACCCCAAAACCCTGCCCAACACTCAGTCCTTGCAAGCATTGAACAGAGTATAAGCAAAAACACAGCCCTGATGAACCCCAGAATCGAGGTTCTGCCTCCACTCTGCACAGCACTCACAGTACCAGGGAATGCTGCAGAGTCTCAAGGTGTCCCACAGGGCAGCTCGGTCAACTGAGTCTAATGCTTTATGAAAATCAACAAAGGCTGCAAAGAAACTCTGCCAATATTCATGTTTGTGCTCCATGAGAACCCACAGTGCCAGGATGTGGTTGATAGTAGACTTCGTTTCGTTTTCGTTTCGTTTCTGGCAGGTGAAAAAGTGATCATGAATACTGCTAAGGATGACCCTAGCAAAGACCTTACCCGTGTAATAAGTGGAGACCAGAGACGTGGAAAGGTTTGGGGCAGCCACCCGTTTATTACGGTTTCCCGGCTGCAAAAGTCTTTGAGGCATTGCAAGAGTTCGTTACAACAACAGAGTCCAAAACAGAACTGCCTGCCTAAGCAAAGGCAGTGAGCTTTATAGCACAGAGGGCGGAAATGATGTCGTCCTCTGGGCCGGAACTGGAAGTGACATCATCCTTGGGGCCGGAACCGGAAGTGACCTCATTCTTGGGGCCGGAAGTGATGTGTCCTTCCTGGAAATGGCTGCTCCTGGTGGGATTTCCCGGGTAAGACCTGCAGAGAACTCAGAAAGAGCGTCAGTGCACCCGCCCCTGGGCAGATGTATAAACAGTATTTTCTAAGCCCTTCAGCTGCTTCCCATGCACACGTATGTGACAAGACTCCCCCCTCAGCCCAGACCCGTGGGTCGGGCGACCTACACCGAGGTCGTGGGCCGGGAGAGGGCATCGGCGTTGGCATGAAGACCCCTGTCGATGAGCGAGCGTATACTTGTACTGCTGCAGGTCAAGAAACCACCTCGTGACCCGCGGATTCGACTCCCTGTGAAGGGCCATCCACTTCAGAGGTGCATGATCCGTCACGAGAGTGAACACGTGACCCAAGAGGTAGTACCGCAGCTGAGTTACGCCCATTTGATCGCCAGAGCCTCTTTCTCCACCGCCCGCGTACCTGGTCTCCCTGTCCAACAGTTTCGGCTCAGGTACATAGCGGGTGTTCAACACCGTCGGCGCTTTGGCTCAACACGGCACCCAAGCCTGTGTCCGGCGTCCGTCTGGAGGATAAAAGGGAGAGAAGTTAGGGGAGATCAAGATAGGTGCTGAAGTCAGAGCCCTTTTTAAGTCACTGAATGCAGCCTCCGCTTTATCAGACCATACCACCGTATTAGGAGCTCTTTTCTTTGTCAAGTCGGTCAAGGCGCCTCTCGGAGAAGCGAGGCACAAACCGGCGGTAGTACCCGCCAAACCGAGAAAGGATTGGACTTGCCGCTTGGTTTTGGACGGGGCCAGGCCATTATGGCTTGCAACTTGGAACACTGTGGCCTCACAGTACCCGCCCACTAGGTAGCCCAAATATTTGGCTTCTCTCAATCCAAAGAAACATTTCTTGGGGTTGATTGAGCCCGCCTCCCCATGTCCGTAATACTGCTGTGACCTGCTGTATGTGTTCCTTCCAGGTGCTGGAATAGATGACAACGTCATCCAGATAGGCAGCACAGAGCGAGTTATGGGGCGGAGCACTTTGTCCACCAGGCGCTGAAAAGTCGCAGGCGCCCGTAACCCGAATGGAAGGACACGATACTGCCAGTGTCCGCTAGGAGTGCTAAGCGCGTTTTTCCTTCGCGGACTCCGTTAAAGGAACCTGCCAGTACCCCTTTGTCATGTCAAGTGTAGTCAAGAATTTGGCTGGTCCCAGTCTCGAGGAGGTCATCCACGCGAGGCATGGGATAAGCATCAAATCGGAAACTTGGTTAAGCCGGCGGAAGTCATTGCAAAACCTCCAACTGCCGTCAGGCTTAGCAATCAAGGCGATGGGACTGGACCAGGGACTACTACTTTCCTCGATTACTCCTAGTGCCAGCATTCGCTTGATTTCCAGTTCCACTTCTACTTTCTTTGCCTCCGGGAGTCTGTAGGGTCGCTCACGGACGATCACCCCCGGGTCAGTCAATATGTCGTGCGCAATCAGAGAGGTCCGACCTGGTTGTTCACTTACCACCTCTGGGACAGAGCGGATAGCTGCTTGAGCTCTTGTTTCTGTCTGGGGATAGCTGCTCGCGAAATTAAGGGAACTTACTTCGCGAGAGAGAGCAGGGCTGTCGGAGGAGGGATCGGGATCCCTCTCCTTCCACGGTTTCAGCAGGTTTACATGATATATTCGCTCAGCTGGTGGCGATTGGGCTGTTTCACCAAATAGTCAACCAATCCCTTCCTCTCCTTAATTTCGTAGGGGCCTAGCCAATGCGAGCAGTTTAGAGTGAGAAGTTGGTACCAATACCATGGCGATCCCCGGTTGGAACTCCGGAGAGTCGTGCCACGGTCATAAAGCGGGCCTGTGCTGATTGCCTCCTCTATATGACTTTTTAGAATCGGTCTTATTGCATCAAATCTATCGCGCAATTGGGCGATATATTCCAAAATATTAGTGGAGGGCTGTGCCTCCCCTTCCCAGCCCTCTTTTAAAATATCTAATAAACCCGGGGTTGTCTTCCGTACAGTAATTCAAATGGAGAGAACCCGTAGAGGCTTGAGGAACTTCCGGTAGGCAAAGAGGACAAGGGGGAGGAGTTGGTCCCAATTCCTCCCATCCTTGCTGACTACCTTACGTAGCATTTGCTTGAGAGTTTGATTAAATCTCTCCACTAGCCCATCGGTTTGAGGATGATACACGAGGTTTTAAATGCTTTATTTTCAGTAACTTGGCAGTCTCCTTGAGCGTTTCCGAGGTAAAAGGCGTTCCTTGGTCCGTCAGGACTTCTCTAGGAATGCCTACCGCGAAAAGACTCCTACTAGTTCCGTGCAATATTTTTAGTGGTAGCGGCGCGGAACGGCTTCAGGGAATCGGGTAGCATAATCCACGAGGGCAGTATATATTTATATCCTCGGGCTGAGGGTTCTAGGGGTCCTACTATATCCACCCCAATCCGGTCAAAGGGAACGTCAATAAGGGGAAGGGGGACCAGAGGAGCACGATCCTTCCTAGGAATTTGCCGCAGTTGACATTCCGGACAGGAAATGCAAAAACGGCGAACCTCCTCATTGATCCCCGGCCAAAAAAACCGGAGCTTAATTCTCTCTAATGTTTTGTCGGAGCCGAGATGGCCTCCAAGAAGGTGGGAGTGTGCTAACTTCGCAAACCTGCGCGCCGGTAGGTCAGCGGGATTAGCAACAACTTCGGACCTTCCCCTCATGTTCAGCGACCCGATACAACAATTCATTATCAATGACAAAGTGAGGTCCCTGTGGCATGGGCAAATGCGTCGTTGGCGTTAACGAGAACCACTGCATTCTTTATGTGTTTCAGAGAGTCGTCATTCCACTGTTCTCTCTTGAAAGAAGCGGTGTTGCTCTAAACTGAAAGTGCAACTCAGAGAGGGGTCGGTCTGACCTCAAGGCGGAGATCCTCCCTGCTGCGGGAGCTAGTGGATGGCGTAGTAGCCCGCGACGGTCGGGAGTGTCTTCGTCACTCTCTTGGCCTACCGCCCCACTCCCTGTCGGCTGATTACGGTGTGGAAGCAGCTTGAGATGAATCGTTGTCATCTATACGAGGCCATAAGTTTTCGGGAATGCTTTCTAAACTACGCTGTTATTATCAGACCAGTCCGCCCGAGGATGACGGGAAACGGAGGATCCGGATGCACCGCTACGGTAAGCTGTCGAAGGGTTCCTCCGAGACATATGTAACACCGGGCGGTATTGTACGAGCGGATATCTCCGTGTATACATTTTAGACTGGTCTTTTTTAATCCATTGTTGCGGTAGACAAAACGGCGAGCAACGACAGACACGTTACTGCCGGAATCAAACAGCGCTGTTATCTTATGTCCATTAATAAGAAGCTCCCGTATGTTTATCCGCCAGGGGATTGCTAAGGGCACACAAACAACCCGCCATTGTCCCCTACGGTCCGCCTTGTTCCCGACAGGTCGCAAGCCAGGCGGCCCGGCGACTTGGAACAAGCTCTGGAATGCGTGGAAGGGACTGCTTTAGTAGGACATAGCTCCCGGGTAGTCCACAGAGCGGCTGTTCTGCCCTCCCAGGTTTCACAGCCGGCCTCTGGGTTTGCAAGAGCTGTAGCAGCTCGTCCATAGAATGGAATTCGCCCCAGGCGGCTGGGCAAATTCCTGGGGTAGTCTTTTAGCAGCAGAAAACAGGCCACTTGCTGCACTATTTGTAAGGGGTTAACTCGAATGGCGTAGCCACTCACCCACCTGTTGCCAGAGAGCCATAGCCTGCTCTGACAGCCCTTTGCTTGGGTTAAACTCCCAGTTTATGATTTCCTTCACCTGCCGGCCTGGGGACAACCCATCGTTAACTGGGACCTTGGTCCCGATGGGCAGCTCGGCTTTCCTGCCAAGGAGAGCATACTGAGCCACTCGTGTGTGTTCCCCAGAAGCCAGCCCACGCCTGTGGGTCCCCTCTACGTTCTCCACGAGATGAGTGGTCCACACCGGGTTATGCTCATGGAGCAGAGCCTGCACCGCGTCCTTCCTGACCCTCTGGCGCACTCCCCGCCCCGAAACTCGGCCCGGTACTCACCCACCTGGTTCCGTGATAGTTCGTGTCCCGGGTTCATCGGGGACACCATCCTGCTGACTACGCCACTGTAATAAGTGGAGACCAGAGACGTGGAAAGGTTTGGGGCAGCCACCCATTTATTACGGTTTCCCGGCTGCAAAAGTCTTTGAGGCATTGCAAAGTTGTTACACAACAGAGTCCAAAACAGAACTGCCTGCCTAAGCAAAGGCAGTGAGCTTTATAGCACAGAGGGCGGAATGATGTCGTCCTCTGGGCCGGAACTGGAAGTGACATCATCCTTGGGGCGGAACGGAAGTGACCTCATTCTTGGGGCCGGAACCGGAAGTGATGTGTCCTTCCTGGAAATGGCTGCTCCTGGTGGGATTTCCCGGGTAAGACCTGCAGAGAACTCAGAAAGAGCGTCAGTGCACCCGCCCCCCCCTGGGCAGATGTATAAACAGTATTTTCTAAGCCCTTCAGCTGCTTCCCATGCACACGTGTGTGACACCCGGCACTTTGAGCAGTGTTATTCCCCCTGTAGTTGCCGCAATCCAGGCGATCACCTTTCCCTTTCCAGATAGGGATGACAAGTCCTGTTTTTCAGTTAGTTAGGATGATGCCCATCTCTCAAATGGAAGCAAAGATTGCTTGCAATGGCAGGAGGACAACTTTACCACCAGCCTGGAGAAGTTCACCACAGATACCACAGAACCCCGCAGCCTTCCCTACCCTCAGTTGGTTCACCGCCAGTGCAATCTCAGTGAGACTGGGTGGTTCACAGCTAATTGGAGGATCATCCTTGAGAACTGTGGACCCAGAGATATCCAACATTCAAGCCGGAGGATCAGCTTTGAACAACTGCTCAAAGTAGCCTGCCCAAAGGGTCACAATTGCAGCGTCATATGTAAGAACTGTTCCATCACCCGCCCTGCAAGCAGTAATCAAAATTTATTTGAACTCACATTCTCATATTACCTTGATATAATATCCATCCATCCATCCATTTTCTAACCCGCTGAATCCGAATACAGGGTCACGGGGGTCTGCTGGAGCCAATCCCAGCCAACACAGGGCACAAGGCAGGAACCAATCCTGGGCAGGGTGCCAACCCACTTTGATATAATATTTTATGGGCAAATTAATTGATCTAATCTTAAACTAAGTTTCCATGTTACCTGTATGTACACAAACATTGAATCACACAATGCTGTTTTCTTTTATTACAGTCCAAAAACTGTATATTTTTGGACTGTGGTTCTCCTTGGAATGCATGCCCTGCAATGGCCTGGCAGTTTATTTAGAATCAGATCTTGACTTGCACTGGTTACATAGGATTCGAGTGCCAAAGAGGCTGAAGCCCTCCAAAGCCATCCACAAACAAGGCCTATCCCACAGCAGGCTAGCCCATAAAATCCATTTGGTCTACTCAAGCCTAAAAAAGACCTAGGATTTTAAAGTTGAAGCCACTTCTTTAATTTTCCAAAACATATCAAAAATACACAAAAATGCCCTTTTACGGTGAGGAAATGATGAGCCCAAAGCAAAATCTTTATAAAGATATGTTAACACTTTTGTTGAACTACTGCAAAAATGCATCTATTCCTCATTTACTTAACAAAGGCTTCTTTTGGAGTTAATGATAGTTACAAAGCATCACTAAAGTGGTTATTCATCAGTGCAATGTCTCCTACTAAAATAACTTCACCTTGGGACGGTCACAAGTGTTTGGGTGAGATAGATTTCTCTTGATGTTGCATACTTGAATATTTGGCCTGTGAATCCTTCATATTCATAACTAATTTTACGAGCATATCAAATGTCACACTGCACTGAGATGAATAACCACTTTACTGATGCTTTGTAAGTGTCATTAACAACAAAAGAAGCCTTTGCTAAGGTCTTGTTACATAAGAGTAAACAAGTAATAGAGGCATTTTTGCAGTAGCTAAACTAAAGTATGATCAGAGAATATTTATTTATGTCAATGCAAACAGCACAAAAATAGCAATGCAAATGCAAAAACCACAACAGTAGCAAAACAAATGAAACAGAAAGCAAAAACAAAAGAAGCACTTCCTAAAACAAAAATCCAGTAATCCAAACTCAGGGACAGAAGCAAAACAATCCAGATTATTATATTAAGAAAATAAATTATGATATTCACTCATACAACAACAACGGACTGCTGAAGCGTCCACCCTCAGCCCTGGAATATAAAAGCTAAGAGCAGACCCTCAGACATGACACCAGGGTGACTTTACCTCCTGGGGAACCACCCAGAAAAGATGAGGAACACAAAAGAAAATGAAAAAATACTCAGAAATTTAATAATTAAAAAATAAAGAAAGGCATGATCTTACATAAATGAAGAAAGACAAATTAATACCATGAACATCACTGTATATAAAATATTAAGGTCTGTCCGTCTCTCACACAATTACTTTCAAACTAATGGGGCATGACTTTGATCTTGGTCTTACATTCTGGAAATTCAAAAAAGTTTATGAAGCGGCAGCCTGGTGGCTACTTTACTGGGGGTTATAATAGTTTATTGCTATTACAGCATGATTCCCCCACAAGTCCATCTATTGATAATCCCCCAGGACACGTTACATAATCAGCTGTAGGTTCTTACATATGTACACAACGAGCAGAGAGTTTACTATTGTGTTTGTCTCACCATTTGTTGTATTTTAGTTTAGGACCATAGGTCTGTGGTTTTAACTAGTAACATATAATACAAAATAGGAAAAGAATATTTAAAAAAATAACAAAATCATTGAAGGATCAAAGAATAAATGTGACCCAGGGCAATAATTCTGGCTTAACCATAACAGAATGTGGCATCACTCCACTCCTTATCCTGGCAACACACTCCAGTTGAAGAGACCAGGCGCTCTCCAGTTTCCCAGTGGCCTAAGCCTCATGCACCTCCTCAGGATGCGCTACTTATCTCTGCATGGCTGAACCACATCAAGTGGTTCCTCTCAAACTATTGAGAAGTCAGAGGAAAAGAATATTTAGAAAAGAGGTGGAAGGACTTACATCCTTCATAAGGGAAAGAATCCAACGGGAGATGAACATGTTTGTGTGTTGTATCTCAGTGACACAATGAAATACAGCAAACAACATAATCTACTGATGATAAATCAAGGGTGGCAATGCATGCATGGATCAATATGTACACTGTAAGTTAAAATTAGACAGTTTGCTTTATGATATGAAATTGGTGTCTCCTCTATATTACATATCTGCCAGCCCGCTTTTGTACTTCTAGTCTGCAGAGTCAAGCTTCAAGAACCATCATAGTCATAAGCTTTTAAAACATGTTCTGTTGATAACATGCTACCTATCTGTGTGTCTTTCTATTTATTATTTAGTCTCTTTCACATCTATCTATCTATCCATTTTCCAACCTGCTGAATCCAAACACAGGGGTCTGCTGGAGCCAATCCCAGCCAACACAGGGCAGGAAACAATCCCGGGCAGGGTGCCAACCCACCACAGGACACACACAAACACACCCAGCACACACTAGGGCCAATTTTGAATCGCCAATCCACCTAACTTGCATGTCTTTGGACTGTGGGAGGAAACTGGAGCACCCCACGTAGACATGGGGAGAACATGCAAACTCCACGCAGGGAGGACCCAGGAAGCGAACCCGGGTCTCCTAACTGCGAGGCAGCAGCGCTACCACTGTGCCACCATGCCACCCCATCTATCTATCTATCTATCTATCTATCTATCTATCTATCTATCTATCTATCTATCTATCTATTGTCACACACATGCAAATGGGAGACAGTTTATGGGCTTAAATAATTGTACTGTAATTGCTTGCCAGACTGGAGGTTGGCGCTGTACTTTAACTCTCTCTCCTCTTTACCCCGCAGAACAACTGAAGAATCACCCCAATAATGATCACTTCTGGCTTATGATGTCACTTCTATTTCCAACCCTCAAAGTCCCACCTCCAGATGATGCTACTTCCAGTTCCCAGAATTCCACCTGCTTAATACATCACTTACTGTTGTTTCATTATATAAATTTCCACCATTCTTGTTTTGATCAGTTCTGCTTTGGACTCGTCTGGAAAGATCAAACTACAATTTAACTAAACTCTCACCAAATGGGGACGGTTCCCAACACTTTGACTTTGTTTTGTGTCTTTTGTTACACTATCTATCTATCTATCTATCTATCTATCTATCTATCTATCTATCTATCTATCTATCTATCTATCTATCTATCTATCTATCCTGTTTTTAAATTACCCATTGTCAAATCAACTACATGAGTCTATATTTATAAATGAAGCCTTTTGTTTGATGTCGAGTTGTGGGAGGCATTATTCTAGATGTGCTGCTGTAGCATACGTGTTGAGGCGTTTTCGCAGCGTTCATTATAGACAATGCTGACAGTAAGGTCAGTGTAAACATTTTTACAAGGCAATTTTTAGATGTTTTGAACAGAGACTGTCCTGATATGTATTTATTTTCATCTATCTGAACTTGGAAACAGTTCTAAAAATACCATTCAAAGTCTTCTTTGAAAACATTTCCACCAAAAATTATTCATGATTTCTGTTGATTATTATTTAATAGATTTAACACTTCACATGACTTGCCAGTAATTGTGCCGCTTAAATCATTTTTTTTTTTTTTTTGCACGAAACAGGCCAAAGGATTTTTCATTTACTTTTAATTTATTTCTACAAGGAAGGCTGCCTACCTTTTGATCTGTAGATTTGAGGAAATATGAAGCAAATGAAATGATTCTGGCGTGTGATTATATAGAGCACGTGTCCACAGGTATCTGAAGTGGCCTGTGATTGAAGAGGGACTCATGGTGCTATTGCTGAAGCTGGTTATTTTTCAGTACTTCATAGAACAATATCTTGTGCTTCCACATGATTGAACAGTTTTTATAAAAGCAGACCTCACGGGGATCAGAGGCTGGTAATAAAAAAACTGAAGAAGTTTACGTGAGATTGGCAAAGAAAACAGCAAAGAAGAGTTAGAGAGGGGATACAATGTAAGTATCCTGACTTTGTAAGCCTTGCATTTTCAACAAATTGAAGCATTAAAAATTTAAGATATGAAACTCTGCCAAGTTATGTTTATAGGGCATCGTGTTTTGTTATGTAGATGCGACTGAAAACCCTAAACCTAAATGAGTAAAAGAACAAGATCTGGGGTACCAGACATGGCATTAAACGCGATGAGAGCTTCTGAATAAATTGGTGTAATCTATCAACCTAACAATGATTAACTTCTTGTCATGGTAAATGATAAATTTACTGTAAAGGAGAATCCAACCAATCATGAAGTGATAACTGTGCTTCATTATAAACTCACCTAGCACTGACTTTAATCTGTGCTATATTGTCATTCAGAAAATCAGCTGAAATCATCAGGGTATCATTTAAAAAAAATGATGCACTTTCAAAGGGTTAATTCATAGCCTCATGGAAAAACAGCAGACAAAGAAATTTTTCATTTAACAAGGACATGAACTGTGACTGGAGTCATTTAATATAATACCTAGCCCCTAAAGTCTGGACACTTAAGCATTTTCTACTTTGTTTAATTGGAAGTCACAATATTAACAAGCAACTTTAAAGAAGATGCCTGGGCCAAGATTCAGCCTCTAGTGAGAACGGCACATCCAGCATCAGGTTTGTGAACTGCCTGGAAATTAAATACCAGTTCAGAACATATGTAATATAGGATTCGAAGGCCGTTATGGCCACTTGTACACCGTAACGGAAATTCTTACTTGCATGTTCTAATTAACATGTAATGTATCATCTCTCTTGTCTTAGCTGAAAGAGCTCTAAGAGGTGAGGTGTGCGGGAAGAAAACTGTGCACTGTGGAAAGTTTTTCATTCAATAAATAATGAATAAGTAAATGTTATTTATTCATTTAGGTGTCCTTCCTCTAATATTTGATTTTGGTTCAAGACCTAAAAATTTGCAATCATACTGGACAACAGGACAGAGACAACTACTTTTATATGGCACTTGTACATTAAAATTTACACTATCTATCTATCTATCTATCTATCTATCTATCTATCTATCTATCTATTATACTGTATAGAGCCTTTCACATCTATCTATCTATCTATCTATCTATCTATCTATCTATCTATCTATCTATCACAGAGTGTCAATCTGTCCATCCATCCGTTCGTTTCCAAAATATACTGGTAAAATGTCAAAAACAGTACATTTTACATGGTTTTGATGATGAAAATATGATCATCAGTAATTAATGAAATTAATTAAATTAAAATAATATAATAGCAACACATTATAATTTACACTCTATATTATAAAAGTGTAGTTGTAGTGTATCTCCACTTTATCATCAATAAAATGAAAAACATATACTTGATGTGCCATTTGCTCACATACTGTATCTAACATGATTTTCATATAGGATTTAGCATATCTATCTATCTATCTATCTATCTATCTATCTATCTATCTATCTATCTATCTAGTGGCTTGTAAGGGGTGCCTGATGTAAAATCATTATCATTGAGGTTCTCAGTCTGAGGTTATTGGCTCAAGAGTGACAATAGTTGTAGACGACTGTGTCTTGATGTCTTGTTATGGTCAATTGACACTGTGATCTATCTATCATATAGTGCCTTACATATCTATCTATCTATCTATCTATCTATCTATCTATCTACACACAGTATATTTATGTTGTCATGTATAAAAACCCCAGGACCATTTCCCAGGCTTTGATCAGGTAAGAGAAACAGGAAAGGATAAAATTGTGGCTCAGTTATTCACTGCCTTTACTTCTGTGTGTGGGAATCGGGTAGCGATAGCCTCTTTTCCCTTTGTGTGGAGAAAGAAAATCCTGGCAAACAGTGACATCATGTTTGCTATGCCTGCATTCCAGCAGGTTTCACTCCCTCTGCCCAAAGAAATCTCACTACAGCATGTTGTACAACAATGGTGTAATCCTGCAGCAGAGAGTTCATGTTCATTCGACCTTGGCTTCAACTAGACTAAAAGCAGAATGCTGTGCTGTGTGTGTTCAAACTACCCATAAGCCATCATGAACAATTTGTATTGCATCATCTTCTAACAATTAAGGTTACCACATAACTTTCAAACTGAATTTATGTTTTGATTTACCCTCAAGTGTATTTTTGAGATATGCTATGTAAAAATTAATAAACTGTTAAAACACATTAGTCTTATTCAATTTGATTGTGGGTCTAACTGTGCATATTATTAAAAATAAAAATGTTATGTCTGTGAGAAGACAGCGTTTCACAGGAATATAAATGAGTGTTAATAAAGGGTCATCACTTAGAGATCAAAAAGTATGAGCATTAAACCCAAAATGAGAGATAAAAACCAAATTCAAAAAACAAGAGCAAAGAGGTTGTTAAACAAAATTTTGTTAGCAAAAGAGTTTCAAAGAGTGACTAGTGAAAGGTTTTGAATCCACAACTCGGCTGAGGAAGTGAATTACAGAAAGACCGTTGCATCGTGCTGGAGGACATCCCCCCTAACGACAGGAGCTCCAAGCTGACGGTGAGCATGAAAGTCAAGATGGCAGACAAAATGGTCTAAAAAACATTTAAACATCAAAACTAACGAGAATCACCAGAAACAGATGTCAAAATCAAACTCAGTGATTTACAAATTGTATCTCAAAAGCTGCAAGTCGCCTTGGATAAATGGGGCCGGCTAAATAAGTAAATTATAAACAAAAACTTAAACTGGTGACATCTGGCTCTTAATTAAAAAAGTTGACTATCATAACATATCTACTACCATTCCATGCTCCATGTCCAATTTCTGTACATCAAAAACGGCCACCATGACATCACATAGCGCTGCTATTGTGCTCACACCTGACAGAAATCCCACGCACAGTGTGGTTGTTATGATTGCATCTTGACAGCACAGACATCTTGAAAACCTGGAATGCAGCAAGTGAAGCTCTGAGTAAAGCAGATTAGTGAATGATCCACAACTGGTGAAGTTTCTGATGGAAGAGAAGAACTGTTGGGATATACGGCATCAACAGTGGACACGCGTCTGTTTTTCCTTGAACTTGAACCATTCGGCTCATATCACTCAGTTTTCATCATTGATCTGCTCCATGACTTTCTTCAAGTTTGTGTTTCCTTCTGGATACTCATGACTCTGCATCGACTGATTTTGATCCATAATCTCGGGTGATTAGGAAAAGCAAGGGTTTGGGCTTTTAACCCGGTGCCCTTCTGGAGAATTACCTAACAATGCCAAAACAACAGTACACAAAACGACTAAAATAACTCAAGTTACAATCATGCTTTAGAAATGAGTTAAAAAAACACTTGTCAAAACCTCATATTTAAAAAAAAATATGCACAAAACCATAAAGCAAAAGAGTAAAAATCAAACAAATCAACCAATTATGACATCAACAAAACCAGAGCCTGAGCCATGACAGCTTATTGCCTTTAAAACAGTGTAAGGGACATCTAGCAGCCCAGCTTGGCTGGGACGCCCAAGAAATGAATGGATGGGGAAGGCAGCTTCTTTAGGGCAATGCCTCCCCCAGAACACTAGATGGCGGCTTCCCTGGATTTCCACAGGGCACCATGGGACTTGGAGTTCAATATCTCAGTCCTGTTTGGTACAATGGGTTCCGCCAGGGGGTGCTGTGAAAATGGAGGAGGTTTCCGCATAACCGGGAAATGCTTGCAGATCACGTGGGCGGAAGAGCAGAAGCACTTCCGGGTTGGCCAGTATTAAAGGACTTGCCTGCCTCACATGGACGATCCAGAGTAGGAAGACGAAGCTTGCAGGGAGGAGTGGAGAGGACAAAGACCAGAAAAAAAACGAAAGAAGAACCATTGTGCTGTACTTGTGGGAAACGCTGTGTGAAGAGTTTACCTCAAAATAAAAAACCTCTTTTGTGTTTTAACTTGCGCCCTGTGTCTGTTTGCGTTGGGTTTGAGGGAGCTGGAATGCCCCCTAGTGTCCACACAGAATATAGGACATTTCTGGAGGTCAGTGTGTACAAAAACATTCATTTTCTAGATTAAAAAAGGCATTCTGAAGAATAGCAAAGAGCTTTTTTTGCAGTGCAATGATAATCAAGTAGTGAAAACATGAAGGCCTGAATCTACAGATACTAAACCAAAAAATGACATAAGCATCTAACATTTCTAAAGTATAAGGATGCTGTACCTACCAGGTTGTAAATGAAGGTCTTTGATATCAAGACAGCTCAAAGAAGTCTGTAGCCATACAGAGGATTTAGTGTAACATAAGGTTAACACTACAACAATGTCCCTTGCCCCAGGAAACATGAGAGAATGTCACATGTATACATAAAAGGTTATACATTTTTAAACAGCAGAGCTGCTGTGTGCCACCGTGGCGTAAGCGTTTCTGCTGATAGGCAGACACCCCTGGGAGTAAAGTGGTTTGCAAAACCATTGGAACCCGGGAGTCCCACTGTGCAAACATTTCAGGCAGTACAGTGCAGACCAGGGATCGGAATTTAAGAGGGGATGAAAGCAGCCACAGATTAAAAGAAATGAAGAGTCGCTGGCAGGGATTAGAAAACCAGGAGCAGTTGACAGCTTGAAGGACGGGCTGATCAGGTACAATACTGAAAAGCCTCAGGCTTCTGGCATTAGACACAGACAGACATGCTGCAGAGGTGAGCCACCCACTGGTGCCAACGTGTCGGGGACTGGCAAGGCTGTGATCTGAGGAAAACCCTGTAAAAGGAACTAGGCAGCACTAATGTTTTATAATGACCAGTCTGCAATTAGAAATAAGATCATCCAGCTTGCTGCAGGCCAGAGAGCTGGCCACCCCTGCAGTCTGTGGCCTGTATTTTAATTACCCTTGTGTCTACTGTACGTTTATTTGCTAGACTAGGTAGCAGGACAGTGCCGGTGGGGATGTGATTAGGGAATTACCAAGCAAAGTTAGATTTAGAGGTCTTTTTTCCAATGAAGCATACAGAAATGAATGCAAGTAGAATGTAAACAGGAAAAATAAAATGATTTCAGTGCAGTTACAGTAGGTCAGCCATGCTCAGGCAACAAGGACAATCAGAGAAATGGGGGTCTTTCTTTAGGCGGAGTGGTGGCTCTGATGGTTGGTTTGGATTCCGTAAATGCCAAAAGGGACTCTGCTCTGTTGGGCCCTTGAGCAAGGCCCTTAACCTGCAATTGCTGAGCGTTTTGAGTAGTGACAAAAAGCACTATATACTGTACTGTAAATGCAAAGAATTATTATTATTCCTTTGCATTTCACTGCCAGATGAATTTACCAGCTGCGCTCAGTCCTTTTGCCAAAAGGCCCTTGACTTTGCCCTCCTAATCTCATACAGTTTAAGCCCGGGTATATTTTGGTTTCATATAATATCACTGGTTAGGAAAGTATGGCAGCAAACCTACACTGACAGCTTACACTAGACAGATGGCCTCACTGACTACATGTCTCCAATAATTGATGGCATCAGGGGATAATCATAATAAATCCTGGCATTATTCACATCTGACAGAAGTAAATTAGAGTGCACTGAAATGAATCACAGAAATTAAACACAGAGGTGTACTGTACAGAGGAAGCATGGTAGCACAGTGGTTAGCACTTTTACATTAATAGTGTTACGTCATCACTTACTACCACAACATATTAAAGCTAAAATGACCATGATCGACACAAGTGCTTTCACATTGCTTGTAAAAATATCTCAGTCTACACTAAAACAGCCAAAAATGTATATGATGTAGATATTCACCTGCTCTGGGCATGCAAGCATCAGCTGAAAAAATCCTTGAAGGGATGGTAATGCTGCTGCTGTTCATTGGATTTATTGCAGAACTGTAGCCCCCAGTAAATTATTTGTTTTTTGCACATGTGTGCAGCACTCAAACTGTATAAAGCACAATTCTGATGCATACAGGTACGCGACACAACAAGTGCCATGGCATGCAACTCTTCTATGTTCACTATGTTAGAAAACGTTTTTCTTCTGTGATGGGTGACTAATCAGGCAATGAGAGGTTGTTTATAAGCAGGATCCAATCAGGAAAGGGGTATGTAATAAGCATGAACAAATCAGAGAGCAATTAGAGTGCATGCTTTCAAAAGTCTGCGTTTTTAGCACTCCACAATGCAATGCTGAGCTGGAATTTTCAGAAGTATATGCCACTGGAGAGCATTTTCAAAAGTCTCCCTTTGTCTGGGGTTAAAAATGCTGGAGGAGTGTGGACGAAAGGCAAAAATGGAGCCTAATATCTATGTTTTTATATGAATACATAGAAGTTTGGACATAGCCTAAGGGATTGGATTCAAATTCCAGCTTGGTGTGTGTCTATGTTGAGTTTTGCATTACAGGTGTAGTGCTACGTCCACACTTACTACAACAACATATTAAAGCTAAAGTGATCTCCATCCACACAAGTGTTTTCACATTGCTTGTAAAAATATCTCTGTCTACACTAAAACAGCCAAAAATGTATATAATACAGATATTCACCTGCACTAGGTATGCATTCATTATTTGAGTTTTCTGCATGTGTGTGCAGCACTCAAACTGTATAAAGCACAATTCTGATGCATACAAGTACGCCACACAACAAGTGCCATGGCATGCAACTCTTCTGTGTTCACTATGTTAGAAAACATTTTTTCTTCTGTGATGGGTGACTAATCAGGAAATGAGAGCAGGATCCAATCAGGAAAGGGCTATTTAATAAGAATGAACAAATCAGAGAGCAATTAGAATCCATGCTTTCAAAAGTCTACGTTTTTAGCCGTCCACAATGCAATGCCCAGCTCAACTTTTCAGAAGTATACGACTATGGAGAGCTTTTTCAAAAGCCTCCCTTTTTCTAGGGTTAAAAATGCTGGAGGAGTGTGGACAAAAGGCAAAAATGGAGCCTAATGTCTACATTTTTATATCAATACATAGTACTGTAGATTGGACATAGCCTAAGAGGTTGGATTCAAATTCCAGCTTGGCTAAGTTTGCGTGTTGTACCCTCAACTGTATAAACGTTTTCCCAAGTACTCCGGTTTTCTTGCTACATCCAGAAATTGTGCATCGTATGTTATTAGGTGGCTCTAAATTAGCCCTTGATGAATTAGGAATAACAAGTAGCCTGACTCTTGGATCAAACCTCTTCAATTAACCTAAAAGAGCTTATCGGTCTCTCTTACTGAGCAGGTTACTGTAAAGGCCAACTGCACTCTGTCAGGCAGTAGCCATCCTCTGTTTCCAAAGATTAAAATGTTATCATCAGGCAGCAGATTTAGATTCTCAGGACTCAAGAGCACTAGATTTAAGGGCACTTTTATTCCCAGGGCTATAAACATTTTAAATTCTAGTGGTGGTATAAACCCTGGTGACCTCTAAGTTATTAATATTCTTATCTGTAGGAATCAAAAATTCGTGCTCTGATTATAAGAATGGTTATCATTTCTTTTTTCTTGAATTATTTTCTTGCATATGTGCAACAGTGTCTCAAGTTTGTACATTACTTCTTCAAAGCAATTCCTTCTGGGATAGTAAAGTCTAGCTATCTCAAACCTAAACTTAATTCAGCTCTTTCAAAATTTTCAAAAGGTTCCTATAGTAATAGTTTCAAGTGCACAATTGTTTTCTCTGGATAAAGTGGGTTCACAAAGTGAATGAATTAATAATTGAATGATACAACAGACACATCTCATGGAAAATTACCGCACCCATGAACCTTTTAAAACGCATAGTGTAGGCACCTGGTTGACTACAGAGTGTGGCCTAGTTGCTAAGACTACATCCACACTGCTACATTTTATTTGTTTTAAAATGCAGATATTATTCTCCGTTTTTGACTTTTGACCACACTACCTCAGCAATTTTAACCTCCGAAAACGGAGACTTTTGAAAATGCTCAGCAGGGTCATATACTTCTGAAAACACTAGCTCTGCATTATAATGCAAGCAGGTGAAAACGTACACTTTTAAAAATGCGGACTCTAATTAGGCTCTGATTTGTTTCTGCTTATTACACAGCTCTTCCCTGATTGGATCCTGCTCATTGCAATGTTTCATTCCCTGATTGGTCACCTTTCATTCAAAAGGTTCAATTTTGGATTCCTCAAGTACATAGAACCTTCTTCCAGCTGACTTCAGAGTCTGCCGCATGCTTTGAGTATTGTTTTCTTTGCCACGCTCTTGTAAATCTGTGGCCATTGAAACACCCAGGCAACAATCGTTGCCTGCATAGTCTCTCCAGTCTCAGCGATGGTAGCTTGTTACTCCTTAGGGGTTATCCCAGCACTCTTGGTGGCCTGCCTCACTCGTCTTTTGCTTGCATGATTACTGGACAGCCTGCTCTAAGCAGATTTCCAGTTGTGCCATGCTCTTTCCACTGATTTAACTGGACTCTAAGGGATACTCAGTGACTAGGATATTTTATTTTCTCCATCTCTCATTTGTGCTCCTCAATCTCCTTTTCAAAGAGTTCCTTGGAATGTTCTTTTTTCTTCATTAGGTAGGGTAGGCCGCCATACTGTGTCACCATAAGCTGGACCCTCCACTAACAGGGACATTAATACAGTAATTGACTGAAACCCCAGACAGGTGATCTTCAATAAAATCCATTCTGTGACTTCTAAAACCTATTGGCTGCACCACTGAGGATTTAGGTATATCCTATTAATACTTATGCAATCATTTATTTTGTGTTTTATACTTTCAGTTTTATTTAGATCGCTTTGCAGAAATCTGTATTCACTTTGACATCAAAGTGTTTTTCAGTTAATTGGCGTGCAAAGAGGCACATTAAATCCACTGTGATTCAATGGTGTATAAAATTAAAATGTGAAATCTTCCAAGGGGGTGAATACTTTGTATAGATACCAATACCAGGCACCGAGCAGTTAGACACAGAAATGAGCATAAGATGCGGGTGAGTGGGATAATAAACTGGAGTACCTGACGAAAACCCGTAAACACTGAGGGTACACCAGAATGGCTAGGTCGCAGTTTGAAGAAGAAATTCTCCAGCTGTGAGTCGGCAGTACCAACCGCTCATCCACTGAAGAGTTGGCATACTACAGTGCATTATCTGCTATCATGAAACTGTGTTCTTAATTTTCAAAGAAGATGAAAAGAAAGTAAAAATAGCATATAAATAGCACTGTTGCTCAGTGTTGAGAAAAGCCAAATTAAATCCATAGCACATTTTCATACAAAGGATGTAGCTCAGAGTCCTTTGCAAGATGTCAAGGAAATAGTTACAAGCCAAGAAAAAAACAAATTAAAATTAGATTAAAAAAATAACACACAAAAAAGTAAAAGATGCCTACTTACAACTGAGAGATATATTATTAATAGAGAATTAGAGACCTTATACAGTATACAGTGCCCTCCATAATGTTTGGGACAAAGACACATTTTTTCCTTGATCTCACCCTCTGCTCCACATTTTAAAATTTCAAATCAAGTATTTCAGACGTTATTAACGTCGACATTGCAGACTTTCATTCAAGGGGATTTGCATACATATAGGTGTCCATATGTAGAATTGACAACACTTGTTCTACACGGTCCCCCCTTTTCAGGGCACCATAATATTTGCGATAGGTCTGTTAAAGCCATTGTCATATATAGGACTTTGTCGCATGTCCCTTACATGCAATGACTGCTTGAAGTCTGTGATTCACAGACATTAGCAGGTGCTGAAGATCTTCTCTGGTGATGCTCTGCCAGGCCTCTAATGGCAGCCATCTTCATCTTCTGCTTGTTTCAGAGTTTTGTCTCTTTAAGTTTTCTCTTCAGCATATGGAAGGTCCCTCTCAATTGGATTTAGATTGGGAGACTGGCTTGGCCATTCAAGAAGCTTCCATTTTAGCTGTGAAAAACGTATGTGTCGCCTCAGCAGTATGTTTGGATCATTATCTTGTTGTAGGATGAAGCACCGTTCAATGCGTTTGGAAGCATTTAATGGAACGAGAGGACATAAGATGTTTCTATACACGTCGTTATTCACTGCGCCACTGCCATCAGCAGTTGCATCATCAGTGAAGGGAAGTGTGCCAGGACCTGTGGCAGCTATTCATGCCCAAGCCATAACACCCCCACCACCATGTTTAACAGGTGAGGTGGTATGCTTTGGATCTTGGGCAGTTTCTTCTCATCTCCACACTTTGCTTTTGCCATCACTCTAACGCAGGTTTAGCTTCGTCTTGTCTGCCAGCAAGACCTCTTTCCAGAATTCTACAAGCTCCTTTATGTCCATTTTTCAGAAACTGTAATCTGGCCATTTTGTTTTTGTATTTAACTAGTGATTTGAATCCTGCAGTGTGGCCTCTGCATTTCAGGTCATGAGGTCTGCTGTGGACAGTCGTCTCTGACACAACAACATTTTCATCCTGAGGACTGTTTCTGATCTGTCAGACAGGCGTCTGGGGCTTTCTCTTTACCACAGTCTTTACCTGTCATCAGCCATTGAGGTCTTTCTTGGCCTACCAGACTCTTTGTGATTGCTGAGCTCACTGGTGAGTTCTTTCTTCCTTATGATATTCCAGACAGTTGATTTAGGACATCCTAAGGTTTTACTGATGTATCTAATGGTTTTAGACGGACACATGTCATTTTTCTCTTCAGGTCGCTACATTGTCTCCCTGTAGCTGCACACATTAAGTTCAAATCTATGATGGTTGCCTACAGAATAGTCAATGGGTCAACACCTAAGTACATGGAGACACTGGTGAGGTGCTATGCTGCTTGTCACAAATCAGGTATGCCAGGGAACAGTGTCTGATGATGCCACCTCTGCATGGTATCAAGTCTCAATCAAAATCTGCAGGGGTCCCAAGGCTGGAAGACCACCCTGTCCCTGCTGGATATTCTGTCTAACCTAAATGTTATACAAGGGGTTGAAAACTTTTTTTACAGGCACTGTAATTGACTTATTGTACAATGTAGTTAAACACTCTGACAAAATTTACTTGTAAGACATTTCACTAACAGAACAGCAGGGTGTGCCTTTCAGAGTGATGGATGCACCGGATATATGAGGGGCCATTGGACGCACGCAAATCGATTAAGTATGCAAGCAAACCGATAGTAAATATTCATAAACCAATAGTGTTCACACGTAAACCAATAGATTACACACGGAAATATATGATTTATGGCGTGTTTGGCCCTCATACAGATATAACCTTTGAAACACAAGTACCAAGAAGATCAGCTTTCAGTGCAAGACACGAATGCCTGCCAATGCATAAATATGAATGCAAACGCTTTGTGGCTGCCCAGGTTTAAACGAGCTGCACTTTCCATAGCTTGCATTCATTATGTTTAAACGTCTTATTCTACTTTACCCGGGCATAAGGACAAAGTATGGCAAAGTCTACAAAAGAAGCACCAGAAAAAAAAAGTTGCATTATTTAACTGTATATAGGCTATCAATTGCTTGAGGGTAAAATGCATAAAAGATCATGTGATGAATTTATGCACATAAATACAGTAGGAAATTAACAATTTAGACAGGTTTTCTGTATTTTAATGAAGCTAAACATATGAGTTACTCATGGATGACAAGAACTTTAAATTCTGTTACAAGGTGAAAAAAATGAAAAGAAGGGTGAGCCTTAATAAGAAAATTATTTATAAGAGGCATGTCGTCATCTCTAACGTGTCAGCATGTGGCTTTCAGTTCTAACCCATTAAATGTGAATTTCTTTCTTGGTCTCAGTACTGTATTTAGCATATTGACATTTACTATTGTAGTCCTAGAGCTTATCGGTTCTAAGAGCAAGAAAATTAACATTAAAATGCTATGCAATAAATTAAACATAATAGGAAAATCTCTGAGAACTTGTATAAATAGGAGTGCCCACTGTGCGTGATTCGAGTGTTCTTCTCACTTTCATGTGGCTTTCCTTTAGGTGTTTCAGAGTCATGGCGTTAGGTTAAACACTTTTGACAAAACTCTGCAGTGTGTATTAGCAAGAGTGTGCGCTTGCCTATGAACCAGCATAATATGTTAGTTGGCATGGGGGCTGTCATGGTGGTAGTGGTGCACAGAGCATTGTTCCCTTGTCACTCTGCATGCACATTCTCAATTTACACGTATTTGAATTTCCTCGAGAAAGACAGGTTTTCCTAAAATGCAAAAACATGCTGTCAGGTTCCTGGCATTTCTAAAACACCCTTTTGTGAGAGTATGTGTACCCTGCAGTGGACTGACATCTCACTGAAGTTGAGATTCTACCTCTCACCAACCACAGCAGCTCCCCACAGTGCTGTACTGGCTTAGTGGATATGACAATGTATGGATAAAAAGTGTAATGGGTTTCCTGGCACTATCACATCCTGTAACATGAAGGTACTAGATGGCATTGGTTTAAGATAAGGCCTTTTTTCAGTACAGAGAAGGAATAATAAATATCAAGAAAGAAATAAAAAAACACCCATTTGTTTTTATTGGTATTGTTCTCGAACAAGAGAAATACACGGGTCTAAATGAAATGTTGAGATGCCATCTGGGTCACCCTATTTAATAAAACGATACAAAATAATGGGTGCACAGTGACACAAAACAGAACAAAAATGATGTCTGCTGTTGGCTAAACCACTCTGCAGAGCGGTCAGGTATCAGGTTGAAGCTCCGTCCGGCGGGTTGCTCATGACCAAATGTGGTACCTGCTTTCGGCAGTGCCTTGCTCCTACAATCCTTGGAACCAAAGGGACAAAGTCAGCTGCCTTCATTGGGTGTCTACTCAGAGCTATGGTTGGGAAAAGAGACAAGGCAGTCAGCAACATTGCCCCCTGAAGTTCTGGGGTGGTGGTGTTTACCTGTCATGAACCAGGGAGATGCAAAAGACTCGAGCTGCAGACCTCCAGAGCTCCACTCTATTGAAGAGGTTGTTGTTTTATATTATAAGTTAGTGATAACATCTGCTTGCACTGTGGTTAAGATTAGGGTTGGAAGAGGGTTATCTGAATCTAGTTGAGTAAACCAAGTGACAAAAACCAGCAATCAAACTGACTATCCAGCGGAGTAGTTGAATCGCAGAGCTGCGGAGCTCTGCCACTGGACCCATCTCGGAAGATGACCCTGTGAAGCCCATGCGTGACAGTATCTAAAGAGAGAGGAATGAGGACAGTTCCTAGATTTTCCCTACAGTAACACCACATTGCCTTCTTACCTTCACGTCTCTGTTCCCGTGATTGTCACACATTTACCCCTAAGATAAAAACTACAGAATTTTATACAAAAATTCTTTTTGTGGGCAATGTGTGGCACAGTGGGTTTACATCATGATTAGAACTGCCAAACACTCATCATAAGCTCCATAATTTTACAGTAGGGGATCGTCTGTCTTTAAAAGGAAGTACAACTGGTGTGAAGAAGCTCTCCTGCTGTCCCATCAGGCCACTCTCTTCCATAAATGACAAGTGTGCTACTGAAATATTCCTTCATTCCTATTACAGCTTGATGAACTGTTGTGGTAGTCCCAGCGCATTTTCTTCTCTCTCTCCTAGGGCTTTGCCTCTGGCAGTAAATGTTGTGTAAACCACATCCATGGGTCTCCTCAGGCTAAGCTCTAGAATAAATTCACAGGTAAGAGCAGAGCAATTTTTCTAAGCAGGACACCCTCTCTGAGCCTTCCTTTGGAGATGAAGAGTCAGACCTCCACAGCTGTGTGCTAGCTGAGGAACAGTACAGTTCTATGCACTTTATTTCTTTCTGTTTCATTGTTGTTTTAATGGTTTTTGAGGTATTATTGTAGAGTATTTTTTCTAGTCATGTAAATTTAGTTCAAATTGTTAGGTTTATTGTTTTGTACAATTGTATTGTGTATTTAAGTTGCTTTCTTATGTTCCTTGTGTTCTGTGGGTGGAACTTCCACACATACATCACTCCTGCTGGCACCCCCCTTTGCCTTTATATATTTTTGTGCTTCTTTTTTGTTCAAATTCTTTATTTTTAAAGGGTGAAGGTTTGCATTGTTTATCAGGCAGATGTTTGCATGTTTTACCCTCTACCTTGAAGGGCATTTTAGATATATACTTTGGGACATTTCAAATATTTTTGGAACTCTTGAAAGCCTTCTTGTGGAGTCTGGGGTCAGACTGCCCAGGGTGTGGCATGGCTCTAAACAGATCCGTAAAGGTTCTAGTTCTGGTGTGTGAAACTTTCTCTATGCCTTTCTCCCATTTTTGTCATATGAGATCTACATAATCATAACATAGCTGACTATCAAATGATACCCCCAACACCGCCCACCCATTTTTCTGGTTCCCAGCTTCAAATACTGAGACAGCAACATGTAGTGTCAATGATGATCTGTGCTTCTTTCTCTTTTCTCATATGGCCATGCTGTTGTCCTGATGTATTTTTTCCCAGCTTTCAATCTCCATTCCAGCCTGTGACCGTTCTGGACCATTGGCTGCTGGCTCCTTTTATAATGTACCCAGAAGTGCTCCAGGTGCTTGACGACCTATTTCCGGCATCACTTCTGGATGTGGCGGAAGAGCTCCTCTGTAGGGCTGAGCAGCAGTTACAGCACCCCCTGACAGTGCCCACGGATCCCAACAGGACTGCACCAAACTCCAACTCCCATAAAGCCCTGCGGCAGTCCTAGGTACCGCTGTAGCCCAGGGGAGGTACTGTCCTGACCAGGCTTGCTCCCCCAGTCCATACAAGGGAGAGGTGTCCCGGCCAGGCAAGGGCCCTGGCCTCCGCCACTATATATATATATATATATATATATATATATATATATATTGTGGAAGATGGCCCGAAAACACACAGACGGACATCGTATGTTCACCCAACACACGTTTATTTACAGTAATATTTACAGTTCGTGCACTCCCCAGTGCCTCTTGCACCGTTCCCCCAATGTCCAAGGCACACAGTCCAATAGCCTTCTGGCCGCCTCCAGTTCTCTCTCCAGCTCCGTCTTTCTTCCACCCGACCTCCGCTACTGAATGAAGGGAAGTGGCCCCTTATATAGGAACCCGGATGGGCTCCAGCTGCTTCCCTGCATTCCTCCGCAGACACGCCCCAGTGTGGCGGAAGTGCCGGCTGCGCACCCTGTCTTCTTCCCCCTAGCACTTCCTGGTGTGGCGGAAGTGCTGGGCTCCAGGTTTCTACAGGCACCTGGCCACGGGTCCCTACAGGGCTGGGCTTCCAAGCCCTTTACCCGTGGCCACCAACGTAACCAAGGCGGTTGTCCCCTCGTGGTCTGGAGGAGGTACAAGCCCTCCTCCGGTCCTCCTGGGCGTGCCACTATATATATATATATGTATGTGTGTGTGTGTGTACTATTTTTTGGCGTTTTGAAATAGCATGGACTTTTTTGGAAACTCAGTCTCAAGTTGCATAGCCTCTTCTTTATTGTTTCATGTTTTCTTTACCCAGAGGCACTAAAAGAGACTGCAACACCTTCTTCATTTTAACCCTAGAATGGTAGATCTTTAGGTCACCATCTTTCCCAGGCTTCTATTAAAAGAGCTTTGTTCTTTGTATTGTTCAATAGAGACACATTTTTTTCCTTGTATCTTGCAGTCTCACTGTTTTAATTTAAAAGAACAATTGGGTGAACCTGCACAGATTTAAAGGACTGGAAAAATCAGAACATCAAGACTTCATGATGAAGCGAGACTGTAGTACACCAGACAGAGGTCAGCCTCCCCTTCATCCAAAATGCATTGAACAAGATGCTTTAAGGCAACTGAATTTCACCTGTTAAATTGAGACCAAGTCTGAATGTCCTGGCGGCAGTTAATAAATATTTGTGATCTACATGATGAAAGACATTCCTGTGCCCCAAAGAGGAACGACAGGCTTTGAACCCAAACTAGCCTGAAGCCTGTAATGAGATCACGTTGCAAAATGGCATGCCATTGACTTTCTTCAGTCGTCTGATACTACAGTAGGTCTGAAGAAGATGTGCACGCATTTTAGGAAATGAGAAACATATTACAGACTTATGAAGCGACAGACAGTATGAGGCACAGAGCGAGAGAGTGAAAATCATTACATTTCCCATTATTAGCTTCAGGGCACTATAGACCAAAGTTTATCAATCTGTTATCTGAATGGTGTGAGGACGAGAGCGTGTCTCAGTGTTATCAGGTTCAAAGCAGAAACCGAACAAGCGCATGGTAGGGTAGTCTCGGGCAAACTGAATGAAAGCCACCAATTAACCAAAAATGAACATCCCTGGTGACCACAGGTTACTAATATAGCTAAGTTATGTAATGTACATTTTAGGGCTGCCATTATCGGTTTGGTTACTGACACAGTTTATATCTGTACATGATATTGATTATGGCAAGGTAATTGAAAATTGCACAAGATTCTAAATTTATTATGGGATAAACATTATATTTTCTAACCCATTAGTCAGAGCTTTCACATGTGCACATTTAAGGTGTGCTGGATGACAGGTCTTTAACCTAGTCTCCCCTCCCAACGCCCCCACTTCTCCCACTTTAAGTGTTCTGTTTCTCATGAAGGCCTCACTCAGCAATTATGATGTCACCATGTGACTTGTCAGACAGTTCATCAGTTTCTTTCAGTTTTATATTTTCACTGCCTTGACAACTATAAACTTGTGGAAGATGTATTCATGTTTAGGTTAAAGTGTTTCTTTTTTGATTGTCTTAAATGTCTGTTTTATTTATTGTGGAAAGGGACCAAAAATCATTCATGATGGAGGCACCACAATGCAGCTTATTAAAAAAAAAAAATAAATTGAAAAAAAATATGTCTCAGACATCACCCTTGAGCATTCCTTACTCTCTGGTCACAGACAGATGCCATGATTAACAGACTGTGGAATTTTGAAGGCTGGGCACTGCAAGGGAATGAAGTTAGAGGCATTCTGATAGCAAATCGGCTTCTTCATGACTGGAGGCCGAAAACAGAAATGGGACATCTATAGTGGATATCTAAATCTTTCCCTTGTGTTCCCCTTAAACTGGTCACAAAATGTTCATACCATACTCGCACATACAATAATAGATAACTAAGAATATAATATCCTCAAGCCTACCTGGTCAATGTGTCAGACCATCACAGTGCAAGCACACACACATTCATTGGGCGCAAGTTTTGAATCTCCAACTTTTCTGATTGCCTTTGGGAATGTCTTTCTTTACTTTACTTTACTTATACTTTCAAAAAGCCTTTGACTCAATCCTTACCAAAGATTAATTGTAAAATTAGAATCTGGCAAACACTTGGAAAATGAAGTTTAATGTAGAAAAGTGCAAATGAAATGTCAGTTATAAGTACAATATACAGTGATCCCTTGCTATATCACGCTTCAACTTTCGTGGCTTTACTCTATCGCGGATTTTAAATGTAAGCATATCTAAATATATATCATGGATTTTTCTCTGGTTCGCGGATTTCTGTGGACAATGGGTCTTTTAATTTATGGTACATGCTTCCTCAGTTTGTTTGCCCAGTTGATTTCATACAAGGGACGCTATTGGCGAATGGCTGAGAAGCTACCCAATCAGAGCATGTATTACGTATTGTAGAAAAGGCGCCATATAGGCGCCTGACCCGACACTGAAAGACACGGAGGCACGTATAAAAAGTACAATTACTTTTATTTTTTCTTCAGCTGTGTGACACGTCTTCCCCGTGCCACACAGCCCAAACACAGTCCCAAAGCACAAAACTCACAACAAACCACAATTCTCCACCTCGCTCCACCACTCCTCCCAGACAAGCTTTGTCTCCTTCTTCCCAACTCTGGCTCACCGAGTGGTGGTGGCTGGGCCCTTTTATAGCCCACCCGGAAGCGTTCCAGGTGATTAACCACCTGGTCCTAATTGCACTTCCGGGTGGGGCTGCAGGCTCGTCCAGCCGGGCTGTGGGAAGCAGGCAGCTCCCCCTAGCGGCCTCACCGGGCCCCAACCAAGCTGTGGAGGACTCCATCTCCCATGGAGCCCTGCGGGTGGTTGGGAAAACACCGTCGGCCAGGGAGGCTGCTAACAAGCGTCCCGGGGGAGGTACTGGAGTGTCCATTGCGGCTCCCCCGGAACATAAGCAGCAGGGGCGTCCCTGCCGGGCATGGGACCGGCTGTCCTTCACAGTATTAACTAAAACTCCTCAATGATATACGATATGCTTCCCTCGTGGTGCTTTGCACACTTAAAAGCTCTAACAGCACATATTGATTTTTGATTGTTTGCTTTTCTCTGCTTCTCTCACTCTCTCTGACAATATCTGCTCCTGACAGAGGTGGTGTGAGCAGAGGTGCTGTTTGCACAGAGGCTGTTTGCTTAGAAGATACGGACGCTCCTCTAAAAAATGCTGAAAGATTACCTTCACATCGATCCCTTCATTGCGGCCGCTTATCGCAGTGCTTCCACTTAAAAGTCCAACAGCCGTATTGATTTTTGATTGTTTGCTTTTCTCGCTCTCTCTTTCTCTCGCTCTCTCTCTGACTTTCTTCGTTCCTGACGCGCACTTCTTTGAAGAGGAGGATATGTTTGCATTCTTTTAATTGTGAGAAAAAACTGTCATCTCTATCTTGTCATGGAGCACAGTTTAAACTTTTGACTAAAGGGTGTTATTTCATGTCTAGAGGGCTCTAATAATGTTAAAAAACATATTTAGAAGGTCGTAAACAGGTTTTCTATGCTCTAACTGCGAAAATATTAGATTTATAAATAAAGAATCCTACTTCGCGGAAATTCATTTATCGCGGTAGAATCTGGAACAGATTAACCACGATAAACGAGGGTTTACTGTAGTAGATACTGTCCTACAGGATGCAACCGCTGAAAATGATTTAACGATTTATGTTGACAGAATATTTACATCATCTGAGCAATGCACAAAAGGGGTTAAAAAGGTGCATAATATAAGGTGTAATGCATAAAAACATTTTACAGTCCCTCCCTTTCAAAGATCCCAGAGTACAGTGGGAAAAGGATATCTCACTCAATATTTCAGAAAAGGAGTGGAAGGTAGCAAATGACAGAATTCACTCAAGCTCCATATGTTCAAAGCATAAAATTATTCAACTTAAAATTATATATCGAGCACATCTGTCTTGTTTAAAATTGTTCAAAATGTCTCCAGGGCAAGATCCAACCTGCGAACGTTGCAATCGAGCTCCAGCCTCACTGGGCCACATGTTTTGGGCCTGCGCCAAATTAACATCATTCTGGACCAAAATGTTTAAATGCCTATCAGACAGCCTGGGTGTCAGAATTCCACCTAATCCATTAACAGTCGTGTCTGGTGTACTTCCACATGGGCTTAAAGTGGAGAAGGACAAGCAAACAGTAATTGCCTTTACTCAGAGGAGGCCTTAGGGGTGTGCGGGGCCTAGGGCTGACCAACCCCATCAAATGCTGTTACCGGTATATGCTGACTATATAAACCTGTGCGCAAATTTAATAAAAATAATGTTAACATACACCGTATTTTCTCATTACAGTAATCAGCTAAATTTTTGCAAGAAAACACATGGACTTTATCAAAATATAACGATACAATCTATTAAAAAAGTGCAATTCATAATTCATGATAATACCACGACAGTGCGAAATGCGATGCAGTGTCATGCAGAAATTAGCAGGGCCTCTTCTAGAAAAGTACCCAAATTGCAAGTATACTCTGAGTCTCGATATGCAGGATATCACAGTCATAACTCATGTTGATGTCATGTCAGCTAGTTATCATTAGCGATACATGTTTTTGTGCATTAATATTCGGACTATGGAATATTTTCAAAGATGTACATGTGCGGAATTTGACCTTGATGAGGGATTTTAAAAGGGTTCCTCTTAGAAGCATCTCAAATATATATATACTGGAGAATATAACTTGACAAATCTGATTGAACAGGACACGCAGAACTCAAAAGTGGGACCCTTTTAGGTGCGGGGCCTGGGGTGGTCGCCCCACTTGCCACCCCTAAATGCCGCTCTTGCCTTAACTAAACTATTGGCAGTACTTGGGTGTTGTACCATGTTAGCCATTATGGATGTAGTGAGAAGTCAAGCAAAATGACACCTTTTATTGTGCTAACTAGAAAGATTACAATATGAAAGCTTTTGAGGCAACTCAGGCCCCTTCTCCATGTAAGATGTAAATCAATGCAGTTACATCTTGCCTGAAGAAGGGGTCTGAGTTGCCTCAAAAAGCCTTGAAAGCTTGAATATTGTAATCTTTTTAGTTAGGCAATAAAAGGTGTCATTTTGCTTGACTTCTCACTTCACTATTGGCACATCCACTTATCTTGCTCAACTGGAAGAATCCTAACTCTCCTATTTTAAGTTGGGGGTAACTGATGTTATATATCATCTGAAATTGGAAAAAAAAATCTAATTCTCACTTAGAGAATCTGTTCAAAACTTTTTCAGAACCTGACTGGATCTAATCAATAACATTTTAGAATAAGCTTTCAAATTGAGGAAGCAGATTCTCTCCCCTCTTTTTTATTCTGTTTATTATTATAAATGTATCTATTTAGTTATTTTTCCTTCTATTAAAGTTTTATTCTGTTGGCCTAGCTCTCTTTCTCATGGGTGGGGGTTGATTTGTTTCGAACCTAGTTTTGTTAAACTTGACTTGACTTTTAATAAAATCAATAAAATGCTAAAAAAAAGGGGGCACAAAATATTAGGTTGTGTCATGAAAACTGTTGAATATAAATCAAGAGATGTAACACTCGGACAATATAATGCACCAGTGAGACTACATCTGGGGTACTGTGTGCAGTTCTAGTCTCCAAGAACGCTACAAGAAAGACATAGCAGCACTTGAAGCTGTGCAGAGGAGAGCAACCAAGTGCATCTCAGGAATTAAGGACATGTCCTACTGTGACTCACTCAGAGAATTAAACCTGTTTAGCCTCAAGCAGAAGAGGCTACGTGGCTACCGAATGCAGGCCTTCAAAATTTTGATAAAGTAGATCCAACTCCTGAATTCTTTCAACTTAACGGTGAATTATGTACTTGACGACACCAGTGGAAATTAAGGGGATGTGCATTAAGAAAAAAAGTCAGGGAACAGTTCTTTACTCAATAAGATATGGGAATCAGGAACAAACTACCAAGACTTAAAATTAAAGCAGAACAGTGGACCATCTTTAAAAAGAATCTAGATGAGATATTGGGACAGCTTAGCTATTAGCTAAACAAACAAGCCCGACAGACTGAATTGATTATTCTCAATTGTCAAATTTCTTTTGCTCTTATGTTCTTTGTTCTCATAACCTTGACATGTTCCTGAACTTGGGTTGTTTTAGACAAACATTTCTGCCTTTAAATTTGCTTTTTATTTTTTTCCTGGAAGAAAGAAAAAGAAATCCATCTATTCATTGTTTAAACCACTGGCTCTTAAATCCAGTCCTGAAGGCCACTGTCATGATTTTCTGTCACAGTGAAGCACAAACATGGAATGCAAAAACCACAAGCCAGACCTGTCATGGTTTAACAGGTGTTTATGTATTTTACTGTGGTTTTGGACTTGTTATGAGTTTTAATTTTACTAATTTCTGTGTACTATTTAATTTTTGCGTCCTCCTGCTTGCCCTGCTATATTCGACGCATATTCTATAAAACCCCCTGTTTATCACTGTCAAGAGGCTGTCCTCAGGGTAAGAAAACAAGCACACTTGGTGCTTTTGGTGAGTTACTGTAATTTATTCTGCTTTTTGTGAAATTTATTGCATTTATCTTGTTTATTTCTGAATCCTTCCACTTGTTGGGGCTCACTGAGATGGGCGTCATCACAAGCACTATAACACTCAGCATCTTTAAGTCACTGTGGTGGGTTGGTGCCCTGCCCGGGGTTTGTTTCCTGCCTTGCACCCTGTCTTGGCTGGAATTGGCTCTAGCAGACCCCTGTAGTTAGGATATAGGGGGTTGGATAATGGATAGATGGATGGATCTTTAAGTCATCTCCTTTTGAAAGGATAAGGCTCTGACCAGCAGATACTCACATTTGTTTCATAGGCATCAAGGAAGCTCACTGCAAAACAAATACATTTCACTGTACACCATCTACCTTAAGCCCCATTGATGCCAATGAAGACTACATTAATTCATTTGAAAAATTAGTCATGGATATTTTAAAAAACAAAGAATGGCCAATAATAATGTCAAATACAGACCTGAACTTCACTGCTTCACTTCTTCTTCCATAATGTAACTCCTGCCAGTGGTCCCACCAATGTGGCTGTTCTTCTTAGCAGAAACACACGGTGAAAAGGCAGAGAAATACAAAGAGAGCTCACCCTTTTTACTGCACTCTAGGCTTGTGACTTTCCACCTTCCCAAATGTCCTCTTTGATTTTAGAATTTAGTGTTTTGTTGAACTTCCATTTTGATGTTTGTTTTGTATCTTTTGAAATTTGCCCTTTTTGCTGTGCTTCTCTTGTAGTTTTTCATTTTAGTCATCCTTCTGAATTATGATAAAAGAAACAATTAGATTGAGTCATAACTTCATTTATTTGGAATTTGAAACATCCACACACCCAAAGGGCAACTCTACATTGACCTAAAAGCAGAAGGGGGCTACCTAACCTTCAGATTTATTACTGGGCAGCAAATATACAGGCCATAAAGACCTGGGGACTCATGCATAAACGTACGCACAGAAATGTTGAGTAAGAACGTTTCTACGTTCAAATCGCGATGTATAAAACCTACACTTGGCATAAAGCCACGCACTTTTCCACGGTACCTCATTCCTTGTCGTATGCAAGTTCTCCACTCGGTTTTACAGACTGGTGGCACCCAGCGTCAAAGCAGTGCTATTGTTTCTGTGTGGTTATCCTTTCCTTTCCTGATGCGGCTTTATAAATACACTGAAATTAATCGCATGTTGTTTATTAATGTAATGCATCTGATTGTAGATCACCTGTAAAAATATAATCGTCCAGGGAATAGCC
>NC_053165.1:139645421-139648945 GCF_016835505.1 Polypterus senegalus | reverse complement strand
TTTGGAGGGCCAAGTTCAAAAAAGGAAAAAAAGACATTTTGGGGCAAATCACATTACAGAATTGAAGTCAAACGGTGTGTGAAATAGCAGATATTATAGGCTTGAATTATGGATCAGTTTAATCCATTCTTTATGAAACATTAAATGTCAGTAGGGTTTGTGCAAGATAGATGACCAGAAAGTTGAATTCTGAAATGATGCATCATTGTATCTAACATTATAAAGGAGAATCTCGCACTCCAGAATTTGGATTTGGAGAAATTTCTGAAGTATTTTTTTTTACTGTGAATGAAACTTTATGCATCACTCTAACTCAAGAGTCCAGACAAACAACCGAATCAATGAAAGCATGGTGATTCTCTGACACCAAAGAATTTCAATGCTCAAGCCTGTGCTGACAAGATCATATATCCAGTTTTTATGATGTTGAGAGTGAAGTTCTCATTGCTTTATTTGCAACAAAAGGCCCAGATTGTTGATCAATATTATGCTATATTGCTATGGGGTTTGTGACAGCAAACTAGGGAAAATCACTGGAGAAAACTTATGATTTGCCCTCCTATTTCACAATAATGTTTCTGCATGGGGCAGCAAAGGATACTTTATGAAAACTATGGATTTGGAGAGATACCACATCCGGTTTATTCTCCTTGAAAGGCTACAGCTATGGAATTTCCTATGCCAATAACAAAGACATCAAGTAACCTACAGAAAACCAGGTGCACAAGGAAGAATGCCAAAGAAAAGCCTTGGTAATTTTGTAATATATGCATCAGTATTCATGGATGCTATGCTAAAAGAATAAAACTTGTTTGGCTTTACTGTTGTTTCTCTTAACACGTCAAGCATAAAACATTCTCCTATGTATATGTACATGTATGCCACTAGGATGCATTTCATTATATAGCAAAACATATTTCTTTGTTAAAAACTAAACTATTGCCTCTTAAAATTTCAGATGTTTAGTTTGAAGGGAGTAGTGACTGATATTTTGAGAGTTTTCACTGGTTACACAAATATGCAGCATTGAGACAGATCTACACTATCCATATAGCAAAATTCTTGATGTATATTGGCAGTGTATTTAAAGCCAATAGGTAATGTAACACATCTATTAAAAAGACTATTTATAACATCATCACAGGCAAGAATTAACACATTTTTACTTTACACTCCTGAAAATAAACCTTTCAAGAACGTTTAAATGATTAACTACAACATGCACATTACATTCTCTGCTACTTACAGACTCTTGTTTCCACTGTAGAGTAGTTAAATTCAGACCCCACATATCACTTGCCACACCTTTCTCAGTAAGCCCACCTACAACAAACATAGTGTTGTGGCCTGGGACATAAGCAGCAGCATGAAAATATCTTGGACATGGTCCTGGACTACCATCAGTTGTGCTGGTCAACATCTGAGTCCACCGACGCTCTGGAATTGAGTATCTGTTAGACAAGAAACCACCAGTAAAGAATCAGGACCTGAAAATACATGTTAGGCAAATATGCGTACTGTAGGCAAGCGGTACAAAAATAAATAATAAAAGTAGTAGTACAAATACAGTGGAAATAATTGTACAGTTTGTCTCTTTACCTTTATTTAGAGGAGAAGGCAGAGTGGATTAGTGATTAAGGTGTTTAAAATTTAAGGATTCAGTACTTGTGTGATCCCAGCAAGTTAATGCCTGTGTTCTGACTGTAACAGACAGACTGGTGGTAGATGAAGCTGTCAAGCCTCCATACCTGACAAATCAACTAGACTAACATGTTTTCTGTCCTTTTCTCTACTGTCCCATTAGTCTACTGTTTGGACACTTTGTTTCTTTATTCATTTCTTTCCATTTTCATTTTTCTTCTTTTTTATGTCGTTCAATTACTGGAGAGGATTTAAATTTGAATCTGTTGGATAGTGTGTGGATTTACAATTACTCCCAATTCTTAGTATAATTATTTGAAGTAGTATCAGAATGTATAGCATTACACAAAGAAAAATAATTTAACTATTCTACACAATATGGCTTATGTATATACTTAACCGACTGAGCCAGTTACAAGTACCTATTGTAACTAGAAGTCATTATTTATTGCCCATCAAAAGTAATTTATGTCTCATTAGCCATAAAATAAAATCAATTTAAATGTGTTAGAACTTTCATCTCTATAACCATTGCATATGAAAAAACTGTCCTATAAATCAGTAGCATTAAAAAGCAACTGAACAATGTTCATTGCAAAAAGCCATGATACATATAACATATTTTGTTGATTTAATATAATCAAAGAAGCATTATATATAAACCACCACAAACCTATACACTAAGTAAACTTTTTTGATATTTGACTAAACATGCAGAGTTAAAAAAGTGAAGGGCAGAGCAGAATGCTAGCGGTTTTAATGTTATAAGTCAGCAAAGGCAAAATTTATACTATATTTAAACAGCCAAGGGTTAATATGACCAAATATTTATTGTAGCTATCGATGTAATTCAGTTGTCTGTTTTATCACCTACACCTACAGATAAATTAACACTCAAAAATAATAATATATTTATTATCTACACTAATAAAAGGCAAAGCCCTCACTGACTCACTCACTCACTTACTCACTCACTCACTGACTCATCACTAATTCTCCAACTTCCCGTAGGTAGAGGGCTAACCCCATCTTCACGAAATTTGATAGGCGACTTCCCTGTGCTAACCAGGAAACTGATGTCCCGTCAGCATATTTGATGGTATGGCGACGCCACTCGTCGGCCGATATTGAACTTTCCAACGCGTCACACTTTTCCAACTTCCCGTGTAGGTAGAGGGCTAACCCCATCTTCACGAAATTTGGTAGGTGGCTTCCCTGCGCTAACCAAAACCGATGTATATACTTATTCGTGGTATGGCGCCCTGTCTCGCACCACCATATTGAATTTTCCAAACGTCACTAATTCTCCAACCTCCTGTGTAGGTAGAAGGCTGAAATTTGGAAGGCTCATTCCTTACGGCTTACCTATAAAAGTTAAGCAGGTTTCATTTCGAATTCTACGCGATAGCGGGTCATAATGGTCAACAACGTCCGCCATGTTGAACTTTCTTATTTATGGCCCCATCTTCATGAAATTTGACGCCACTCTCAGCCGCCATATTGAACTTTCCGTCGTCACTAATTCTCCAAATTCCCATGTAAGTAGAAGGCTGAAATTTGGTACTTATTTCGTGGTGGTATGATGGCACTGTCGGCCGCTATAGTGAACTTTTCAACAGTCTTTGTTACTTATGGGCCCATCTTCAAGAAATTTGGTACGCGGGTTCCCAACGCTATCTGAATCCTACTTAAATACATATATATGTCAATAAACTGCAGCTCAGTCACCGTGTGAGGCGGCAAGAGTGCCCCCATCCCAACGCCCCCACGTATGTTGGCTGCCTGCCTATATAAGCTGTCCGTCGGCTTCAGTCTCTTCATTCCCTTCCTTGCTCGCCACGGGATTCACGTCTCCCTGCTGATAACTACAGCCTTTTTATTCA
>NC_053165.1:139635421-139640421 GCF_016835505.1 Polypterus senegalus | reverse complement strand
ATGGTGTAGAAATAAAAATGCATAGTAATGTAAATTTTAAGGAAACACGTAAAGATAGAAGGATTAACACATTAAAAATAGCTTGCCTTAATGCTAGAAGTATCAAAAATAAGGTAAGTGAGTTGGAGTTGTATGTAGCAGAGCACAATTATGATATTATAGCAATAACGGAAACCTGGCTAAATAACAAAGATGGGGATGAGTGTAACATAGAGGGATACACATTTTTAGGAAGGATAGACAGAACAGAAAAGGAGGTGGTGTTGCTGTTTATGCCAAACAGGAATTAAATGTAAGTCATCTTCAGTTGGATGATGAGCCCCATCTTAGTGAGGACATGTGGCTTCGCCTGGAAAATATTAGGGAAAAGGTCTCATTTTAGGAGTGTGTTATAGACCACCCAATTCAGACAGTAATTTCAACACACATCTTTTAGTAATATCAAAAGGCAAGTTTACAGGGGATATTATAGTCATGGGGACTTTAATTATCCAAATATTAACTGGGATAACCTTACAGATGGAGGAGCACAAGAGCAGGAGTTTTTAGAAGTAATCAGCGACTGTTTTTTTAACACAGCATGTTAAAGCACCAACAAGGGGTGAAGCCTATCTGGATTTAGTATTCTGTAATAATCAGGATAGAATTGAGGGTGTAGAGGTGATTGAACCACTAGGGTCAAGTGACCATAATGTAATACAATTCTCAGTATTTTGTAAGAGTACAGATGCAAAGACTAAAATTGTTAAGTTGAACTTTAGTAGGGCTAATTTTGAGCAGATGCGACAAAGTCTAAGTAGGATAGACTGGGATAAGCTTTTAAATGTGGAGACAGTCGAGGAGCAGTGGAACAGGTTTAAAATGTTTTACATGTAATGCAGGACAGATACATACCTAAATTTGGAAGTAATAGGAAACTAAAAAATCTCCACGATGGATTAATAAAGATTTAAAAAGAAGTTGCAAAGGAAAAACTGCTGTATAAGGCATATAAGACTAATGACTGCAAAGAGAACCGTAGCGTATGAGAACATGAGGGCAACCATTAAGAAGGATATCAGAGAGGCTAAAAGACAGTTGGAGAGGAATATAGCAGATAAGGCGAAAGAAGACCCCAAGAGATTCTTTCAGTATTTTAGTAGTAAAAGAACAGTTAAGGAGGAGGTCAAGTTCATCAGGAATAGTAAAGGGAATTAAAAGATACAGACAATGAAATAGCAGATGCCCTAAACTTACATTTTTCTGAGGTGTTTACAAGTGAGCAAGTGGATAACCTGCCAGAGGTAAACACAACTACTAAGGAGGTACTGAGGGATTTGGAAATTGTAGAGGGAGAAGTGCTGCTCAGATTAAATAAGATGAAATCAAACAAATCACCAGGCCCAGATAATATTTATCCTCGTGTTCTTAAGGAGGCTAGTGAGTACATATATAAACCCTTGACACATATTTTTAGGAAGTCACTGTGCACTGGAGAGATTCCAAAGGACTGGAAAATGGCAAATATCATCCCATTATATAAAAAGGGTGACAGGGCAGATCCAAGCAACTATAGGCCAGTAAGCTTAACAAGCATCACAGGAAAATTAATGGAAGGAATTATTAAGGATAAGATTGAGCAACACATGACAAGGACAGGAGTTATTCTGAACAGTCAGCATGGGTTCAGAAGGGGAGGTCGTGTTTTACTAACATGTTGGAATTCTATGAGGAGGCAACAAAAGGATACGATCAAAGTGGAGCTTATGATATTATTTATCTGGACTTTCAGAAAGCATTTGATAAGGTGCCACATGAGAGGTTGGGCATCAAGTTAAAAGAAGTGGGAATTCAGGGTGATGTTTTTAGATGGGTGCAGAATTGGCTCAGACACAGGAAGCAGAGGGTGATGGTGCGAGGAACCTCATCAGAACTGGCGATGTTAAGAGTGGTGTTCCACAGGGGTCAGTGCTAGGGCCGCTGCTATTTTTAATATATATAAATGATTTAGATAGGAATATAAGTAACAAGCTGGTTAAGTTTGCAGATGATACCAAGATAGGTGGATTAGCAGATAATTTGGAATCCGTTATATCATTACAGAAGGACTTGGATAGCATACAGGCTTGGGCAGATTTGTGGCAGATGAAATTTAATGTCAGTAAATGTAAAGTATTACACATAGGAAGTAAAAATATTAGGTTTGAATACACAATGGGCGGTCGAAAAATCGAGAGTACACCTTATGAGAAGGATTTAGGAGTCATAGTGGACTCCAAGCTATCAACTTCCAAACAGTGTTCAGAAGCCATTAAGAAGGCTAACAGAATGTTAGGTTATATAGCACGATCTGTGGAGTACAAGTCCAAGGAGGTTATGCTCAACCTTTATAATGCACTGGTGAGGCCTCATCTTGAGTACTGTGTGCAGTTTTGGTCTCCAGGCTACAAAAAGGACATAGCAGCACTAGAAAAGGTCCAGAGAAGAGCGACTAGGCTGATTCCAGGTCTACAGGGGTTGAATTATGAGGAAAGATTAAAAGAGCTGGGCCTTTACAGTTTAAGCAAAAGAAGATTAAGAGGTGACATGATTGAAGTGTTTAAAATTATGAAGGGAATTAGTACAGTGGATCGAGACTTGTATTTTAAAATGAGCTCATCAAGAACACGGGGACACAGTTGGAAACTTGTTAAGGGTAAATTTCGCACAAACATTAGGAAGTTTTTCTTTACACAAAGAACGATAGACACTTGGAATAAGTTACCAAGTAGTGTGGTAGACAGTAAGACGTTAGGGACTTTCAAAACTCGACTTGATGTTTTCTTGGAGGAAGCAAGTGAATAGGACTGGCGAGCTTTGTTGGGCTGAATGGCCTGTTCTCATCTAGATTGTTCTAATTGTTCTAATTGTATGGCCCCTGTGTTCTTGTATACATGCCTAACAACATCGGTGCATGCTTCTAATGAGATGACAGATGGTGTTGTGGGGGATCTCCTCCCAGATCTGGACCAGGGCATCACTGAGCTCCTGGACAGTCTGAGGTGCAACCTGGTGGCATTGGATGGACCAAAACATAATGTCCCAGAGGTGTTCTATTGGATTTAGGTCAGGAAAGTGTGGTGGCCAGTCAATGGTATCAATTCCTTCATACTCCAGGAACTGCCTGCATACTCTCACCACATGAGGCCAGGAATTGTCGTGCACCAGGAGCCACTGTACCAGCATAGGGTCTGACAATGGGTCCAAGGATTTCATCCTGATACCTAATGGCAGCCAAGGTGCCTTTGTCAAGCCTGTAGCGGTCTGTGTGACCCTCCATGGATATGCCTCCCTTGACAATCATTAACCCACCACCAAACTGCTCATGCTGAATGATGTTACAGGCAGCATAATGTTCTCCATGGCTTCTCCAGACCCTTTCACTTCTGTCACGTGCTCAGGGTGAACCTGCTCTCATCTGTAAAGCACAGGGCACCAGTGGTGCATCTGCCAATTCTGGTATTCTATGGCGAATGCCAATCGAGCTGCATGCTGCTGGGCAGTGAGCTCAGGGCCCATTAGAGGACATGAGGCCCTTGGGTCACCCTCATGAAGTCTTTCTGGTTGTTTGGTCAGAGACATTCACACCAGTGGCCTGTTGGAGGTCATTTTGTAGGGCTCTGGCAGTGCTCATCCTGTTCCTCCTTGCCCAAAGGAGCAGATACTGGTCCTGCTGATGGGTTATGGACCTTCTATGGCCCTCTCCAGCTCTCCTAGAGTAACTGCTTGTCTCCTAGAATCTCCTCCATGCCCTTGAGACTGTGCAGGAGAAACAGCAAACCTTCTGGCAATGATGCGTATTGATGTGCCATCCTGGAGAAGTTGGACTACCTGTGCAACCTCTGTAGGGTCCAGGTATCGCCTCATGCTACCAGTAGTGACACTGACTGTAGCCAAATGCAAAACTAGTGAAGAAACAGTCAGAAAAGATGAGGAGGGAAAAATGTCAGTGGCCTCCACCTGTTAAACCATTCCTGTTTTGGGGGTCATCTCATTGTTGCCCCTCTAGTGCATCTGTTGTTAATTTCATTAACACCACAGCAGCTGAAACTGATTAACAACCCCTTCTGCTACTTAACTGACCAGATTAATATCCCATAAATTTCATTGACTTTATGCTATACTCTGATTAAAAAGTGTTCCTTTAATTTTTTTGAGCAGTATATATATATATATATATATATATATATATATATATATATATGTATATATATATATATGTATATATATATATATACAGTGGTGTGAAAAACTATTTGCCCCTCTCCTGATTTCTTATTCTTTTGCATGTTTGTCACACAAAATGTTTCTGATCATCAAACACATTTAACCATTAGTCAAATATAACACAAGTAAACACAAAATGCAGTTTTAAATGATGGTTTTATTATTTAGGGAGAAAAAAATCCAAACCTACATGGCCCTGTGTGAAAAAGTAATTGCCCCCTTGTTAAAAAATAACCTAACGGTGGTGTATCACACCTGAGTTCAATTTCCGTAGCCACCCCCAGGCCAGATTACTGCCACACCTGTTTCAATCAAGAAATCACTTAAATAGGAGCTGCCTGACACAGAGAAGTAGACCAAAAGCACCTCAAAAGCTAGACATCATGCCAAGATCCAAAGAAATTCAAGAACAAATGAGAACAGAAGTAATTGAGATCTATCAGTCTGGTAAAGGTTATAAAGCCATTTCTAAAGCTTTGGGACTCCAGCGAACCACACTGAGAGCCATTATCCAGAAATGACAAAAACATGGAACAGTGGTGAACCTTCCCAGGAGTGGCCGGCCGACCAAAATTACCCCAAGAGCGCAGAGACCACTCATCCGAGAGGTCACAAAAGACCCCATATATATATATATATATATATACTAGCAAAATACCAGCCACGCAGCGGAGAAGTAGTGTGTTAAAGAAGCAATGAAAAGAAAAGGAAACATTTTGAAAATAACGTAACCTGATTGTCAATGTAATTGTTTT
>NC_053165.1:139622921-139630421 GCF_016835505.1 Polypterus senegalus | reverse complement strand
GCAGACAGACATGATGCGCTCCCAGCTCTTAAAACAATGACAAGCAACAAGCAGAACACGCAGCTTGTCAGCAGCAGGAAGCCAGCAGATGATCCAACTGCTTCTCCTTAGCGTGCGTTCAGGCCCCCCCACACAACGTAAGTGGCAGAGAAGCGAGGTGGCAAAAGTACAGCTGGAGGCTTTGAAATGATCGACGCAAAGCGCAACAAGTAGAAAACGCAGCTCACCAGCAGATGATCTGACTGCACCTCCTTAGCGTACGTTCAGGCCCCCCACCCGGCTCAAAAATAACCTTGATGCGACACACATGCAGAGCAAGTTAAAACACATGACAATGCTACAATATGAAGGTGTCAAACAATAGAAAGTACAAATCGTATTCGCGCACACACACAGAAATTATTACTAGGTGAAATTAACTAGATCGAATATATAGACATAGGTGATATGTTGGAAGTATGTAGATATTGTAAGGCTGTACAGTTTACGTCGGAGACTTGTAGATCGTCTAATTCATGTTGCCATCAGGGAAAAGTATACTACACTACGAGAATCTGTGTTCCCACAACAATTACAGCTATGACAAGTTTAATTTCGAAAAAAAAAACACAATTTGGTCAGGTGTATATTTATGATAGCGGAGAAGTGATACAACATAGAATCGAAATAGTTAAACAATCGATGTAACAGAAATTATACAGCCAATAATGGATACAAATCCATATGTCCAAAAGTATAGCACTTTACACAAAACTTATCAGCAAAACACGAACAAAGAAATTATCTTGGATGTCTATTTGAATCTGAAAGATCACAGTCGCATTTCTAATAAACCCACATGTGACGAATTGTCAAAGACAGAGTAGATATTCATGTATATCCAAAGGCAAAGCATGATTCATCATGTATGTCAAATACATTGCCACATGCCAACCCTGTACTCTTTCCTTTGCTTTTCCCAGATGGTGAAACAGGATGGTCGCACAATATGAAACAAACGCATTAAGAAAAACGAATAACACCCATACAATATTTCAGGTAAAAGTCGCACCTAATCGTCTCTTCTTTATTAAATCGAATCACGTTAAACTTATAATGGAACATATGCAAGGTCTCATTGATCACATTCAAAATTTAAATATCAATAGGTCAGACAATTAAATAGGTAAAGCTGTAATATTACCATCATCATGTCAGGTTATTTCAAGATCATTGCAACCATTATATCATAATGTAACGGCAATATCCAGAACTACCCACAATGGCCATAAATCCGCAGCTTCTTGAGAACAATGCCACTGGCTACATCAGCTCTGGATATTCCCACTTTCGTAAGTAGATTATTTTATCAGGAAGTCTAATTTTTACTGCATGAACTTGAAACGGTGTTCGGGAAAAAAGGAGATCTTGATATACCATTCATATTAAAACATTTACAGGTTCCTGTCAGAATAACTTTTGAAATGACAATTAACAAATCACAAGGACAAGCATTTGAAAAAGTCGGTTTAGTTAGAAGATACAAAGAAATGATATTCACTCATGGCCAGTTATACGTTGCATTATCATGCTGTGAGAACAAACAAAGAATCAAGAAGGGCTTCTGTTCTGTAAGGGGCAGACATGTCTGTTACGAGATGAGGGACAGGAAAAATGAGGGGAAAAAGGAAAGTGCGGCGGAAGGAAGTTTTGAGTAGAGAGTCAGGAGACAATAAGCAGGAGTGTTTGCAGTATAGAGCAAAAAGGAACGTGAGTGGCATGAGATAAACTGATCGGTAGGGAAAACTTTCTTTAATTGTTTTGGAGGTGTGCTCCATAACCCAGATAACAGAGTATAAGACAGGGCACCATTTGTGACAGAACGAAGACTCCAAGTAAAACGTAGAAACTTTCAGTACCTTTGAGTTGTGTTTCCTTATTACGCTAGCTGTTACAATATTGTATGAATTAATTTTGTAAATACTATATTATATATTGTTTTGTAAATAAATATAACTATTCGTTAACCTACAGTGTATCATTTTTAAAAGTAGCTGTTCTGTTATCCATCTTTTCTCTTACCCATCACAGCCTCAGTCCTGACCCCTGACAGATAATCAAGGTTTTACCATATATACAACTAGAAATCCACAATGGGAGAAAATGAATCACATATCTTACAATCAACAACTAGAAATCCACAATGGGAGAAAATGAATCACATATCTTACAATTAATCATCTTTTATTCCTGAGCTTTCGGATGTCCTTCTTTGTAAGCCTGCATTATGCAGTGCTTTGAAAGCGTGCCTCTGACTCAGTTTATACCTAAACTTCGGACATGCTACGTCAACGATACATTTGTCATATTAAAAAGTGACCAGCTAAATGAACTCCAAAAAAATTAAACTCAGTATTCCCTGCAATTTAGTTCAACATGGAAAGAGAAATAAACGGACGCATAAATTTATGGACATTTCCATTATAAGAGGCAATGACTCCAATTTGATCACAAGTGTTTATCACAATGAATGGTATGCAGACAAAATGTTACACTTTGGTAGCAATCACCCCTTGTCGTATAAACAGAGTTGTGTTAAGACATTCTTCCAAAAGATATATAAACACTGTAATACAAAGGAAACTAAAATGAATGAAGCACCTTATTTATTCCATCTGTCTACATCAAAGTCTACTCCAAAACATTTATCAAACAATGCTTACACAAGAGACACCCCACACCTCAGAAAACACTAGACACCAACCAAATCTTCAATTCTACCTGGTACAGTCTACCCTATCACAGTGGCATATCAGAAACCACAGAGCACATCCTCTTCAGATCAGGCATTAAAGTAGCACATAAACCGGGAAACACTATATGGACAGTTCTTTATAATGTCAAAAGCAAGAAATCTGCACCAGAGATGCAAAACACAGTATGCCAATGCAGTTCATGCCCAACTGTATACATTGGACAAACATCTAAAACACTTGCAACAAATATACAAGAACATCGCACTGCTATCAGAAGAAAGAACCCATGGTCTCTGACATAGTCATACCAGTTCAACTGGACACACATTTAACTGGGCCATGGTGCAAGTAAAAGAGCAAACGCTAAAAGTTCCAGAGAGATGGCTGAATCATGGCTATCAGATGAAAACGCCATTAACAGACACTTGGACATGAACCTAGCATATGCATGCTTAAAAAGAAGAACATCCAAATAAAAAAAGACTTAAAGACTAATACCCTCTGAACCCAACCTTACTAATCCAACCCTCTTACACCAACCTACAGTTTCCTTTCCTCATTTGCTATATATTTTCTTTGATTCCTATATGTCTAATTATTTTGCTAGATTTTGAAAGCTCAGGAATAATAGATGCTTTGAAGATACACTTTGTGGATTTCTAACTAATATATATATATATATATATATATATATATATATATATATATATATATATATATATATATATATATATATATATATATATATATATATATATATATATATATATATATATATATATATATATATATACACACAGTGGTGTGAAAAACTATTTGCCCCCTTCCTAATTTCTTATTCTTTTGCATGTTTGTCACACAAAATGTTTCTGATCATCAAACACATTTAACCATTAGTCAAATATAACACAAGTAAATACAAAATGCAGTTTTTAAATGATGGTTTTATTATTTAGGAGAAAAAAATCCAAACCTACATGGCCCTGTGTGAAAAAGTAATTGCCCCCTTGTTACAAAATAACCTAACTGAGGTGTATCACACCTGAGTTCAATTTCCGTAGCCACCCCCAGGGCTGATTACTGCCACACCTGTTTCAATCAAGAAATCTCTTAAATAGGAGCTGCCTGACACAGAGAAGTAGACTAAAAGCACCTCAAAAACTAGACATCATGCCAAGATCCGAAGAAATTCAGGAACAAATGAGAACAGAAGTAATTGAGATCTATCAGTCTGGTAAAGGTTATAAAGCCATTTTTAAAGCTTTGGGACTCCAGCGAACCACAGTGAGAGCCATTATCCACAAATGGCAAAAACATGGAACAGTGGTGAACCTTCCCAGGAGTGGCCGGCCGACCAAAATTACCCCAAGAGCGCAGAGACGACTCATCCGAGACTTCACAAAAGACCCCAGGACAACGTCTAAAGAACTGCAGGCCTCACTTGCCTCAATTAAAATCAGTGTTCACGACTCCACCATAAGAAAGAGACTGGGCAAAAACTGCCTGCATGGCAGATTTCCAAGACGCAAACCACTGTTAAGCAAAAAGAACATTAGGGCTCGTCCCAATTTTGCTAAGAAACATCTCAATGATTGCCAAGACTTTTGGGAAAATACCTTGTGGACTGATGAGACAAAAGTTGAACTTTTTGGAAGGCAAATGTCCCGTTACATCTGGCGTAAAAGGAACACAGCATTTCAGAAAAAGAACATCATACCAACAGTAAAATATGGTGGTGGTAGTGTGATGGTCTGGGGTTGTTTTGCTGCTTCAGGACCTGGAAGGCTTGCTGTGATAGATGGAACCATGAATTCTACTGTCTACCAAAAATCCTGAAGGAGAATGTCCGCCATCTGTTCGTCAACTCAAGCTGAAGCGATCTTGGGTGCTGCAACAGGACAATGACCCAAAACACACCAGCAAATCCACCTCTGAATGGCTGAAGAAAAACAAAATGAAGACTTTGGAGTGGCCTAGACAAAGTCCTGACCTGAATCCAATTGAGATGCTATGGCATGACCTTAAAAAGGCGGTTCATGCTAGAAAACCCTGAAATAAAGCTAAATTACAACAATTCTGCAAAGATGAGTGGGCCAAAATTCCTCCAGAGCTGTAAAGACTCATTGCAAGTTATCGCAAACGCTTGATTGCAGTTATTGCTGCTAAGGGTGGCCCGACCGGTTATTAGGTTCAGGGGGCAATTACTTTTTCACACAGGGCCATGTAGGTTTGGATTTTTTCTCCCTAAATAATAAAACCATCATTTAAAAACTGCATTTTGTGTTTACTTGTGTTATATTTGACTAATGGTTAAATGTGTTTGATGATCAGAAACATTTTGTGTGACAAACATGCAAAAGAATAAGAAATCAGGAAGGGGGCAAATAGTTTTTCACACCACTGTATATATATATATATATATATATATATATACACACACACACACACACGTACTAAAACTTTCTTGTTTTAAATTTTAAGTTCTAAAGATGTACAATATGTATTTTTAAAGCTTGATAACCATTGATTTAAGCTGGACATGTTTTCCTTTCTTCCTACCTAATTCTCTGACTTCTGGGACTACTGCTCTGATCAAGATCTCACATTATAAGAAAAAATACACCTAAACTAGTACATACCATATTACAGATGCCATGGCTTTTGCTAGACTCACAATCACTTGGGCACACCACCAGAGAGCAATCAGGTCCAGCAAATCGATTTTTGCACACACAACGCTTATTCACACACTCCTGATTGGCTGAGCAGCCTGACTGGCAGCGGCTTACATGGTAGGTGGTGTTGAAGCCATGTGAGCCAGGCACATCTGTCACATTGGCCTCAAAATACACTGTTACAATACCTATGGAGAAAAGATAGGAAAAATAACACTCGTATGATATTCAAAAAATTTAGTGGTGATTGTTGTATATAAGGCAAGTGAGGAAAAAAAAAAGAGACAAGATCATAAGAGTACATCTAACCAAAAAGCACCTTTACTGTTCCCTAGTTGAATCTGAATCAACAATGTTTGTTCAGGTTAAAAAAACAAAAAGTAAATATACAGTAGACTGACATATTTTAGAAAGAGTAGAAGGGATTTCAAGATACCTGAAGAAGCTTCAATTGTTATGGGATCTGTCCTGCTGGTGCCACAAAAGACACCAATGAGATTGCGGTCAGAACGCACAACACCATTCTTGAGAAATTCAGGAAGTCCATCAAACACATACAAGTAGTTATTCTGTTGATAAAAACAGCGTTTTAAGTACACAGAGAGTAAATGAAAAACAAAACAGACAGACTAAAATTCTTATTCCAATTATGTAGGGATTTGTTAGTTTGGAGCAGGGAATTTGGACAAAATGATGCTGCTCTTAAGTAATAATTTCACATAAATAGAGTATCATGTTTCAGATGATGAAAAATAACATATTATTAATATGGTTTACAAAAATACAAAAAAACAAAAAGACAAAAAATGAATTTCTGCATGTGAATAACTCCTCTGAAGGTATACCAACTCAGGTTGCTAGTGATACTCAGCTGCTGTGAAGTGTAGATTTTACCATAAATAGATCTCTAAAAATATGTGTTTTTGTTAAGAACATGCATTTGCTGAACAGCACCACAGCATCCTAATAAACTACAGTTGAATTTCACATCTTCAGGGTGAATTAACACATTGAGTTTTGTATTTAACTTAAAATCCACTATATAAAAGCACACAGAAGTCTGTCATAGCAACATCGATGCACTATATATTCAAAGAATTAGTATTCTTCATCATATGGCGGTGCGGTGAAGGAGATCAATCACATCCTCGTGGGCAGACGCTGGAGGCTCTTACAAAACTGCAGGGTCTACAGAAGTGCCCAGTTTGTGAATTCTGACCACAGACTTGTTTTTGCTACTCTTAAGATCCAACTTAGGCCCAGAAGGTTACCACCTACTAGGAAAATGAGCCTGGACTTGCCCAGACTCCAAGACCAGGCTGTTTCTAATGAATATGCACGCAGATTGTGTGAGGAACATTTCAGATTTGGGTACGACTGCCGATCCTAATGTGATGTGGGAGACCTTCCGCGACAAGATCCTGAAGTTTGCTGAGTGTTGTGTTGGTGTTACCGGTGTTCCAAGAAGGAGGTGTTTCATCTCGCAGGGCATCCTGGATATCATCGAGAGGAGTCGCAGCGCACGGCTCAATGGCAATTCTAGTCTTTACCAGAAACTGAGAAGGACGGCTGTGAGGGCTCTGAGGGCAGATAAAGAGGCGTTTGTTAGAGGAATCTGTGAGCAAGTGACATACCATCTGTGGTCTAGCGACCCACGTCCTGCGTACAGAGGAATCAAAGCATTATGCACATCTGAATCTGTTCCTCAGAGAGTCGCAGTCAGGGCAGCAGATGGAACGGTCCTTACGGATGACACTGTAGTTGTGACCTGCTGGGCTGGCTACTTTGAGCAGTTGTTCAAAGCGGATCCTCCGGCTAGTACATTGGATATCTCTGGGTCCACAGTTCTTGAGGCTGATCCTACAATTAGTTGTGAACCACCCAATCTCACTGAAATTGCACAGGTGGTGAACCAGCTGAGAGGGGGGAAGGGCTGTAGGGATCTGTGGTATCTGGGGTGAACTTCTCCACGCTGGTGGTAAGGCTGTCCTGCTGACATTGCAAGCAATCTTTGCTTCCATTTGGGAGGCTGGCATCATCCCAAATGACTGGAAAACGGCACTTGTCGTCCCTATCTGGAAAGGGAAGGG